>NW_020455504.1:250290-254970 GCF_003342845.1 Nothoprocta perdicaria
CCCTTCCCTTCCCTTCCCTTCCCTTCCTTTCTTTCTTTCTTTCTTTCTTTCTTTCTTTTTCTTTTTTTTTTCTTTTTTTTTTTCTTTCAAAATCAGTTAAGTCCCATGGCCTGGCATCCATTCATCCTGATGTGCATATGTGCATGTAGGTCATTATAGATAAATGGGACAACTACTTAAAATATTGAATCAATGTTCAGTGCTAAAATACTTACAAATCTCAATGCACAGTGCACCTCTCAAGCTGTCAGGGCTAGAGCTTTAGACAAGATCCCCAAAGGGATGGAGACAATTACAAGTTCAAGAAGTTTAAAATGTTCTATAACCTCACTCACAAATCTGCTTATCTGAAGAAAGAAAAGTGAGAAGGTGAACGTAATGGGTGAAGGTATATAAATATTTTTCAGATACGGGATGTACTGCAGAAAGGGAGACTATTAGGAGGTTAGTGCTTGATATCATTAACAGAATTTTTCAACTAAATGTTAACTCAGGGCTTGATTTTCTGACTGTGGCCTTGTCTATCACAAGTAACTTACTATGCTTTCACAGATGCTACCTACTGTGTGAACAAGTTTTACAGGATTAGAGGAGTTATAATTTTTTGGAGTATGGGACTGGAAGAGACCTCCAGCATTGCTGAATCCAAGCCCTTGCTGTGCAGGCAATCCTGTTAGGTAATCCTTTCCATAAATGAATCAACTTCTATAAATGATTAAGGGTGGATAAGTCTAAGAAGTGGAGTGCAAGAATAAGCTTCTCAGATGATAGGAATTTCAGACTTATGTTTAAACTATTCTGAATTTGTTTCATTTTGCATTTATGTATAGGAATGATTTTAAATCTGAACATGCAGGTACTTCATACAATGACACAATTTTTTCCCTAATTTATGTTCTTATTAGAAAGATTTCTATTGGTCGTATCTTTCTGTTGGTGGATTACGGTGGGACTCATGGTCATCCTCTAATTAATTAGCACAAACTCTTTGTCTCTTATGCTGCTACTTCTGAATGCAAGTTTCCCATAAACATTAGGAAATATTTTTATTAGCTTTTAACCATATGATATTGAACTCACAGTTTGGCAAAAATAGATATTTTAGACTGATGATTTTTTTTTTATTTCATTTAGTTTTTTAAGTGTCTGAGTGTCTAATGGGAATGCTTCACTGGAGTTAATCAGGATCTACTGCTTTCCCTGTAAGGTCCTCTTCAACCACTAATATTTCCTCATCTTTTCCCATTTTCATCTGCTATTTTTCTTGCAGTAATAGCTTTCAGTTTATATTTTGGTCTCACATTAAAGTCCTCTTAAATGTGTCAGATGCTTGTAGAGCGAATATGGAAAAGCAGAAGTCCTTAAGGTTGTGCCTATCACTGTGAATATACAACGTATTACACTACAAAAACTTCCTCTCCTCTAAACCCTTTCTGAATTTGTGCAAGCACTGAGATGATTCCAAGCCTTGCAGCAGCATTAGTAAGTAGAAACTTGACTTCAGCAAGGCTTTTGATACTGTTATAGATGAGGCGAGCCAATTTTCTCATCTACATTTTATTAAAGTAAGCTGGATACAAAGGGTGACAGCGCTGGGGCGGCCTGGAGGCAGTCATTCTCAGGCCCCAACCAAGTCCCCAAAGTCTTGGTATTTATATTGAATCCAGGTTCCGCCTTTGGTGTTTTTTCCGAAGGTTCCGTTGAGTCTGCGCTGTGTGTTGTTGACGTTGCTCAGTCGGAATGTGCTTGCGTYGGCTGTTGCTAGGTGGTCGTTATCTGCCTTCTGATGGTCGTTTTGGAGGAAGGCAGATAAGCCTTCCTCAGTGCCCTCTATTTCATCCCATTGTATGCAAAACAGTTGGCTATCTCTTGGTCCCTATCTAGGTACATAATCTCTTGGTCTCGCAAACTTGTTTCTATGCAAGCAAAGCCTATYCATGGTTGGTTAAYATCTCRTGGATCATTAACAAGATGTGGTTACTTCAACAAAATCCTTCGATAGCCTTAGTGAACAAACGTGTTTATTACAATTCCCTCCTCTTTTATTTTTACCAATTTTGTTCACTAAGGTTTTGATATGAGGCATTTAAGATGTGGAACGCGGTGGATGCTGAAGTTAAAAGAGAATCTGTGGGATTTAGGGTTGGAGTCAATATTTGGGCGATGTTTTCCCCCTTGAGAAACATGGCCCACATTATCATTTGCCAACCAGGGTGTGGTCCCAATTTTGTCCGATTGTTTAAGCGTCCCATTTCACCGGGCTGCGATTATGTAGGGTTTTCTTCCGGTAAGGTGGGTGGCAAAGCCCCTCGGGCCCTTTTCCCTCCACCGTTTCTATCCTTCTACCTYGCCTGTCGGCTCGGTTGCAGYGAGTCACAGGGTATAAGTTCTTCACGGTAGCAAGGATATTCTTCAGGAGGTACTCTAAGAGAGTCACCCACCTTCCTTTCAACCCAATGTAGACCGCGGACCTTCTTGTAAAGGGGTTCACACCCTTTTTGGTAACCTTGTGGGTCCTTAACTTTGTTTGCTCTTTTCCCATATTTCTCTCCAACTCGGTCCCACTTTTTGTTTCTCCCAGCTAATGTCTGGGTACATATATTTCCCCTTTTGTAGGCAGATTGACCGTAGTCTTTCTGTGTTATGTGTCTCTAGAATTCTTTTCGCTTTCTAATACATTCCCCAGGATAGGTTCCACAAATCTCTTTGTTCCAGATTCTGAACTAGGGCTATTACATAGACCTGCCTATAACTTGTTTTAAGGCCTTGATGGCCGATTCTGTACCCAATATATATCGCAACTTTTGTACCAATTATTTTCTTCTAATGCACCTTAGGAAATTCAAGGATTTCGTTTACATTTGCCGCACACAACGTTTATCCACACTCCCAAGCACTTAATATTATTACAGCCAATACAAGGGGAGGTTTAGGTACCGGTTTCGGCCAATTACCTAGAGTAAAATATATTTCTATCAGTTCTTCATAAGAGTTCCATTCAAGTTCCCTTTTCTCCAATCAGGGGTTTTAGTGGTTCTAATATTCCTTTTGTCTACAATTTTAGCCCGAATACCGTTACATCGGTGTTTACCCAATCCCAATCAGTCATTTATCTCTTACTAAGTTTGATCTTCAGGTCTCCAGAATTATTTATGATCTTCCACCGATCTGGTCGATGGTGGGCAGGATCCGGCTGGTCATCAGGGAGGGGTTCACTGGTCCTTTGACTCGAAACACGTGTGTCCACCCCTTCTCTGCTGTTCATATTGCCGTCTCTGTAGTAAGTAAAACGACATAAGGTCCCTCCCATCGAGGGGTTAGTGTAGACTCCTTCCATGATTTTATCATTATCCAGTCACCCGGCTTTAATTTATGCATCATTATATCTAGGGGAGGCCTTTGCACTATTAACCCCTTCCTTTGTAACTCATTCCTTCACTTTATCAGTTGTGCAAGGTAGTTGTTTATTTGATCATCCTGTATATGAGGATGGTCACTAGGAATTTCTATGTCATAAGGTATCCCACATAGCATTTCAAAAGGAGATACTCCTACATCTGTTCTGGGTTGTGTTCAAATGTTTAGTAATGCTATGGGCAAGCATTTGATCCATGACATTTTGGTTTCTAACATTAGTTTAGTCAGTTGCTTTTTAATTCCTCCATTCTTTCAACTTTTCCAGAACTTTGGGGATGCCTTGGGGTGTGATGTTGCCATCTTACCCCTAATGCTTCAGTAATTTGCCTTAAAATTTTTCCAACAAAGTGTGGTCCCCTATCAGAATCTATTATCTCGGTTATTCCATAACGGGGAATTATTTCTTCTAACAGAGTCCTTGCTGCAACATTCACAGTGGCCCTGGTTGTCAGATAGGCTTCTACAAAGTGAGTTAGGTGATCTATTATCACCAATAAATACTTATATCGCCCAACCWTTGGGAGTTCAGTAAAGTGAAAATGACCTATGGGCTAACTCCCTTCCTCTGGGTGTCCTTTCCCTGACATATTGCTTATTTACCTTTTGACACATTAGACACCCTTGAACTATTTGTTTAGCTATATTGTAGATTCCTATGGTCATATACTTAATAGCAAATTGATCTACCATTGCTTGAGTTCCCCAATGAGTTTTATCRTGCATTTTCTGCATTACTTGTCTAGCTATTGATTTAGGTATTTCTCTCCCATCCGGTAGGGTCCAAACATTGTCTTTTTTTCTTCAATTCCCATTTTTGTCATTTTGCCGTTCTCTTGGGTTGTAAAGCACATAATTTTAGTAGTGCATAGCTTTTTGGGGACTTTCTATTTATTATACATAGGCGTAAGGGCAGCCCTTTTTGCTCCCTTGTCTGCTYGGTTGTTCCTTCTGATCAAATAGGATAATCCTCTTTGATGTCCTTTAATATGTACTACTGCAATTTTCTTAGGTCCCCTCACTGCTTGGAGAATTTGGGTTATTAGTTCCCCATGTATCAAGTCTTTCCCTTTTGAATTTATTAATCCTCTCTCTTCCCAAWTTTTTCCAAAAGTGTGTACTATCCCAAATGCATATTTTGAGTCTRTATATATAGTTCCATTTTTTCCTTTTAATCTTTTTAGTGCTTGTAATACCGYGTACAATTYGCAAGTTTRGGCTGACCAACTGGCGCTCAAGGGCCCAGACTCTATGGTCTGTAAGTCA
>NW_020455504.1:256279-280178 GCF_003342845.1 Nothoprocta perdicaria
TATTCCTATTTTATCATCAAATTCTATATATATTTTTTTCAATAGTGGATACTTTAAATGGTTCCCCCCTTTGCTCCTATAACCTGTACAGTTGTTCTTGAAGTTTTACATCCTGGGGRCAAGGATTTTAYGGTTTATCTCTCAGCTCCCGTATCTACGAGAAAGATTACGGGTGTCTGGTGGGGAGCCACCTTAACTTTACCACGGGCTCTGCTGACGTTCGAGTCCTCAATAGATAGAGCCCCTGACCGCCCCCCAATCTTCTTTAAACATTTTCACATTCCTAAGCCTCTTTGCACTCTCTTTTCATAGGTCCTTTCTTTCTGCAATAATAACAAACCATTTCTTCTCTCTTTCCCCTAGGGACTTGAGGTTCCTTAAAGTTTTTGAAATTCCTTCCTTCGGGTGGTAATCCTGATGGATTCGAATTAGGGTTTCCTCGCTGTCCCTCCCTAATCGCTCTCCTTGGATTTCCCCCCCCACCACGCTACGTATAACTTTTCCCGATAAATGGTATTATATTACTAGAAATATTATTAAAGTATTATTACTATAAGTAATAATAATAATAATAAGTGCTATTTAATTACAGAAGGAAGCATTCTGCCTCCGGATCGGCTGCCCCTGCAGCTCCCTTCATGTGCCTCCTGCTCTCTTTACTTTCATTTCCAGGTCTGACTTCTAGTCATAGATCATAGATCATAGATCATAGAATGCTTAAGGTTGGAAGGGACCTCAGAGGCCATCTAGTCCAACCCCCTTGCTCACACAGGGTCACCTAGAGCACAGGGCTGCGTCCAAGCGGGTTTTCAAGATCTCCAAAGAAGGAGACTCCACAACCTCTCCGGGCAGCCTGTTACAGGACTCTGGCACCCTCACTGTCAAGAAGTGTTTGCTTAAGTTCCTGCAGAACTTTCCCTGCTGCGGCTTGGGGCCATTTCCTCCAGTCCTATCCCTGGCCACCACTGGAGAGAGGCTGGTGTCCCTCCTCCTCACTGCCTCCCTTGAGGGATTTATACACACTGATCAGGTCCCCCCTCAGCCTTCTCTTAATGAAGAAGGAAGATGCAGCTGCTGATGAAGAGSCAGCTGCTCAAAGGAGCCCCCAAGGGCTCAAAACCCCTCCTAGGAGCGAGGGACAGGCTTGCTGGGGGTACAGTGGTGACCCYAGCCAACCATTTGCAAGACCCAGCAGCAGTGAGCAACACTGGTGCAAGCCAAGCCACAGGGGCTCAGAAAACTCTGGGGAAAAAGCAGGGTGGCACTGAGAGCAAGAAGGGCAAAAGCAGCCACAAGACAGCTGGGGGCCTGGCTGCTGCAGGCAGGCTGAAGGGCTGCCTCAGGACAGCAGGGGCCTGCCCACCACTGACTTCCTYAGGCAGCAGGAACAGCTGCCAGCCCCTCAGCAGAGGGGGACTCCCCCCTCTGCACCACCAGKGCCCAGCCCTGCTTGGAGAGAGCCCCAGAGGAGGCAAGGACAGGCAGGCAGCTCCCCTGAGATGAGGGCATCAGGGGCAGCTTACCACCCCAGGCACCAGCACCCCCAGGCACCACATCAAATAAAGCAGCCCTCAGGAGGCTACAAAAAACCCACTGCAGTGGCTTTAGGAGACCCCAGGGCAGAACTCACAATGCTGCATGGCAAACCGGAAATCATTTATTCCAGAAGAAAGCAYCAAGCCTGCAGGTTGGGGGCTCAGTCACCCCCACGGTTCAGGCAGTGCTTGCATCAGCCACAGAAAGCTCCCCTGCTGCTGCCTCTGTCTTCTTGCCTCCTAGGCATGAGTCTCTACTAGGGAGCAAGGCCTTGCTGGGGACAGAGGGCCAAACTAGGCAGGGCTTGGTCTCACCTGGCAGAACTCCCTCCTTCCCTCAAGCAAGGGCAGTTGCTCTCAGCAGGGGATGCCCCAAGTGGAACCTGCTGGATTTCCCTCTGCCCTCCAGGAGTCCAGGAGAAGTGGACATCTGAGAAACAGCACATGCCCTACCACAGGGTCCAACAACAACCCTACCCCATCAGCTTTTAACACTCCAAGGTGAMCGGTGCMAAAGCCTGAGGGCTCTCGCCACAGGACTGTGCACTATGGGGGGAGAGKTTAACMAAGCAAGGCCTCCGCTGACAGCAGTGCTCCCAGGGACAGCAAYCTCTCCAGAGAGCAGGGAAACAAAKGCAGGAACAGAAGGCCACAGCAGACTCRGCAAAGGCCTCTTCTCCACAGCCAGACCATCAGCCTCACCAGACCAACTGGCCTTCACATGGAATGACAAGCAACACACCCACCAAGTCCTTCCCCAGGCTTACAGGCACAGCCCTACTTGCCACCAACTCACTGCTGCCCATTTACCTGCAYCCCTATCACAAGGCACCCTTCAYCATTATAYGGATATCAGCTTGGTCCTGGGACCCTCTAGGCACTGAGTGGAAGAACAGCAGAGGCAGTTGCTGCCCACACTTCAAGACAGGAGCTGGGCAGGCAGCCCCAAGAAGCTGCAGGGACCAGATGCCAGCAGTCAGTTCCTGGGGACAGTGSGCAGAGGACACACTCCATCTCYTGCTGAGAAGGTGCCCACCACTCYTCAATWGCACCCTCTTTCCACTACTGCAAAGCAGCTACAGGCCTCTCGGGGCCACCTGGCATTCCAGCCAACCTTTATTCCCTGTTATGGAACAACCGAGATAATAGATTCCGATAGGGGACCACACTTTGTTGGAAAAATTTTAAGGCAAATTACTGAAGCATTAGGGGTAAGATGGCAACATCRCACCCYGTKGCATCCCCMAAAGTTCTGGAAAAGYTGAAAGAATGAATGGAGAAATTAAAAAGCAACTGACTAAACTMATGTTAGAAACCAAAATGTCATTCACAGATTCACAGAATATTCACGGTTGGAATGGACCCCTACAGATCATCCAGTCCAACCTCCCTGCTCAAGCAGGCACACCCAGAGCATGTGGCACAGGGCGGCATCCAGGCAGGTCTAAGACCTCCAGAGTAGGAGACTCCACAAGCTCCCTGGGCAGCCCGCTCCACTGCTCTGTCACCCTCACAGCAAAGAAGTTGCTCCCCACCTGGAGACGGAACCCCCATGCTTCAGCCCGTGGCCATTACCCCTTGTCCTATCACTGGCCACCAGTGAAAACAGCTTGTCCCCTTCCTCCCTGCATTCTCCCCTCCTGAACTCACACACATCAATCATATCCCCTCTGAGCCATCTCCTCTCCAGAGAAAACAGTCCCAGCTCACTCAGCCCCTCCTCATACAAGAGATGTTCCATTCCCCCAATCATCCCGGTTGCCCTTCTCTGGACCCTCTCCAGAAGCTCCACGTCCCTCCCACACTGGGGTGCCCAGAACTGCACACAGTACTCCAGGTGCAGCCCCACCAGAGCTGAGGAGAGGGGCAGAATCACCCCCCTTGACCCGCTGGCAACACTCCTCCCGATGCAGGCCAGGATCCCATCGGCCTTCCTGGCCACGAGGGCACACTGCTCACGGATCAAATGCTTGCCCAGAGCATTACTAAACATTACTAAACATTCTAAACATACTAAACATACTAAACATACTAAACATTCTAAACATACTAAACATTCGAACACAACCCAGAACAGATGTAGGAGTATCTCCTTTTGAAATGCTATATCCTCCTCCTATAATCAATTTCTTCAGGGGGAGCCGTTCCCTGTTCCTCATGGGGTGAGGGGGACCAAGGGGGATTTCTTCCCTATTCCCATTATTTCCCCCTGGCAGCCATAATCTTACATATTCACTTTCTTCAGGATTTACTGGCTCCTTAGAGTTCACCTAGAAATTTAAAGCTTGACAAACCCCGTCTTCAAAAGACCCCTATATGGGCCAACGTACTGCCTGCTCCTTAATAGGCTGCCCTCCCCATACTACCATACAGTAATTAATCATTTTCTTTTTGTCTTCTCCTGGCCGAGACAGCCAGTCATCCCAATACTTGATCCTTAGCCCTAACGGACTATCTTCAGGTATTGAGGGAACCCGGGGACCCTTCCCCATAGGAGCAGAAGGCTTACTCTTCTTCTGTCCCATCTTCTGGGATTCTCCTGAAGGTCTCTCCTAAGACCCTCCTTCACGGGGTGCCTTCTTCCGCACAAAGACTTTCAATTTCCTCCGTTAGTGGCCGAGTCCCTCGCGGGAGATCGGAACCGCACCGTATAGGAGGTCCACACTCACTTCGTCAGTAATCTGACGTCTCAGTCATTCGCACACCCGTGGTCTCATCCCAGGATTTCCCACCCAAACCGAACGGATTGTCTTCACTTACGCGCCCTGCGTCTTCGTCCGGACTATTTGTGCACAAATTTTACAGGGTGATATTACCCCCCTTTGTATCCAGAATTTAGGTTTGTTGGTCCAGGAGAGAGAACCTGCCAAGGCTGGGGCCACCAAAGAAAAGGTGGGGCGCCTCCCCAATACCCCGGATGGTCTCAATCATTGGATCCGAGTCACGGCACCAAATTGTTATAGATGAGGCGAGCCAATTTTCTCATCTACATTTTATTAAAGTAAGCTGGATACAAAGGGTGACAGCGCTGGGGCGGCCTGGAGGCAGTCATTCTCAGGCCCCAACCAAGTCCCCAAAGTCTTGGTATTTATATTGAATCCAGGTTCCGCCTTTGGTGTTTTTTCCGAAGGTTCCGTTGAGTCTGCGCTGTGTGTTGTTGACGTTGCTCAGTCGGAATGTGCTTGCGTCGGCTGTTGCTAGGTGGTCGTTATCTGCCTTCTGATGGTCGTTTTGGACCTCAGTGCCCTCTGTTTCATCCCATTGTATGCAAAACAGTTGGCTATCTCTTGGTCCCTATCTAGGTACATAATCTCTTGGTCTCGCAAACTTGTTTCTATGCAAGCAAAGCCTATTCATGGTTGGTTAACATCTCGTGGATCATTAACAAGATGTGGTTACTTCAACAAAATCCTTTGATAGCCTTAGTGAACAAACGTGTTTATTACAATACCATTTCCCATAACATCCTTGTAGGAAAGCTCCAGAAGTCTGAACTGGACTGGTGGACAGTAAGGTGGATTGAGAACTAGCTGGATGGCAGAGCACCATCCAGCTAGTTCTGATGGTGAAAAACAGGGTTGAGTTTAGTTGGAGACTTGTGGCCAGTGGTGTCCCCCAGGGATCAGTACTGGGCCTGGTGCTGCTGAACTTGTTCATCAATAACTTTGTTGAGGGCACAGAGTGCATCCTGAGCAAGTTTGCAGATAATACCAAGTTGGGTAGAGTGGCTGACATGCCAGAGGGCTGTGCTGCCATCCAGAGGGACCTGGACAGGCTGGAGAGTTGGGCAGAGAGGAACCCCATGAGGTTCAACAAAGTGCAGGATCCTTCACCTGGGGAGGAATAACCCCAGGCACCAGTACAGATTCAGGGCTGACCTGCTGGAAAGCAGCTGTGTGGGGAGGGATCTGGGAGTCCTGGTTGACACCACGTTAGCCATGAGCCAGCAGTGTGCCCTCATGGTCAAGAAGGCCAATGGGATCCTGGCCTGCATCAGGAGGAGTGTTGCCAGCAGGTCCAGGGAGATGATTCTGCCCCTCTACTCTGCTTTTGTGAGGAGCTCCCCTCTGTGTGCAGTTCTGGGCTTCCTAGTAGAGGAGGGATATGAGGCTTCTAGAGAGAGTCTACTGTAGAGCAACAAAGATAATTAAGGACTGGAACATCCATGTCATAAGAAAAGACTAAGTGAGCTGGGCCTGTTTAGACTGGAGAAGAGAAGACTGAAAGAAGACTGATCAAAATTTATAAATACCTGAACAAAGAATGAGGGAGGGTGGGATCAAACTCTTTTAGTGGTGGTCAGTTATAGGACAAGGGGCAATAGGTATAAATTGAAATATAGGAAGTTCCATCTGCATGTGAGGAAGAACTTCTTTACTGTGAGGGTGACAGAGCCCTGGCACAGGCTGCCCAGAGAGGTTGTGGAGTCTCCTTCTCTGGAGATCTTCAAAACTTGCCTGGATGCCACATGCTCTAGGTGTTCCTACTCGAACAGGGAGGTTGGACTAGATGATCTCTATATGTCCCTTCTAACCTTAACCACTCTGTGATTCTGTGAAAATATGCAGTTCAGACACCTTTATTATTGTACCTACTGTTGACTATCTATACTAAAATATTCTAAAATCTTTACTAAGTATTTCCAGATCGTTACTAAGCATTTCCAGGAAATGGTACCTACTGAAGAAAAAGTCAAGAAAAAGTCAAGAAAAAGTATAGAAGCTCTTAAAGTTCTGTATAGCTTCCATATACCTTTCAGTGTTGTATGGTATAGGGCCTCTCTAGGCATTCACATGAAACAGAATGGGACATTATCAAATAATTATGTTTATGAGCAGCACTACCATGAATGAGTGAATGTAATGACAATCATAACTAAAACAGATGCTGTTATTTACATGTATTTAAAATAAATTCAGTGATCATAAAAGATGATCTATTGTATTTTTTAATCTTAATTGAGAGATAATTACATAAAAGTGCAATCCCAGATAACATCTACATGACCTTCACCCACTAAATTAGTTGTAGCAGACCTAGTGCATAGTAAATGATCAGCTTTGTCCTTGCCTATGTTTTAGCTCAGTCCAATAGTGTTTTAAACTTGTTTGAACTTGTCCTAGTATACGGCTCTACCAACACATGCCACAGGGCTAAAATGATTCATTAAACAGAGCTGAAACTTTTTTTTTTTTTTTTTTTTTTTTTTTTTTTTTTAAGGATTGTGTGGAAGAATTACTTTAGAAGGGGGAACTTAGAGAAAAACTAGGACCTAATAGAAGTTTTGGCATTGCAGAAACTTGTTTAGGGTGATGCACAGTTGCTACTTCCAGGATGGCTGGTACGCACGGACTCTGCTCCTCTACAGTTCCTTAGGCAACACAATCTGCCCTCATAGCTGCAAAAGGGAGTAACAGGGAGTGTAGTGGAGTGAAGACACCATGACCAAACACTGCTGTACTTCCTGTGCTGTGCCGCTGATAAACCACACAGTAGCTGGCTAGTGGGAGATAATATGATAAGTTGTCCAGTGCTGAGCCAGCAAGAGTGCCAAATCACTTCTTTCAGAAGAATTTTGCTGGAACTTTGCTCATTATAAGCTCATTATAATTCCAAAACACACCTCCATCCCAAAAGGTACCCGCCTTTAAGGTACAACCACTCCTCACTGAGGATGAGCTCTAGATTTTTGATTGACTATACCTTTAAATGAAAGCGAGAAACTTTTTCACCAACCAATAACAATAGTAAGTATTACTATAGTCACTGAAGCTCCGCGTAAATGCATGGCAAAAGGATAAAAGGTGAGTTACAGAGGAAAGGAATAGAGGCAAGTTTCCATCATAACTTTTGGATCTGTCGATAGATTAAACCCTTTTCCTCCTCTCAGGTTGGGATACTGCCTGAAAGAGACTCGGAAGTTTGAGGGAAGATTCCATTGCAACTTCTGTGTTCAGTCAACTGCCTGAAGCCCCTTTTGGGGCTGGGGCAGGGACACCATGTCGGGACACCATGTGGTCGGGATACCATGTGAGGAGACTTGAGACTGAGAACCCTCTCCCATCTTCTGGGGTGTGTAATTACTGCAAACATGTACATTAGAGCTAGGTAAAAATCCCACTCTGTAGTAGAGAATTTCCTTTACTGACATCTTAAACCTGCTTTGTAAATGTTGCATTTGAATAAATCATACTATTTGTGAATTCAATTTACTCCTAGGAAGGCGATTGGACCTATAGTCAACAAGCTGCTCATGAATCCGATACTGCCGGTCAGGTCCAGTCAGGTGTACAGCTAACAAAGTATTTGATATTTCCTGCCCTGCCTGCACTGCCACCGCTTTCACACTGCAACAGGTTGGTAAAAACAGGAATGACATTTTACTTATATTCTCTGAGATTGTTATTCTAATCTGCTTGGAAATGAGGTGAAACCTTTACTCATTTCACAGATACGAAAAAACTTCAGTAAATGCTCAGGACAAATAGAGTTCAATTTGAACCATTCATCTTAAATGCATTCTCTTTATCTTCTCAGCTATATCACTTTGCTGCAAGTATCATTTGGTTCTCAAAAAATGTTTAGATGTTAGAGCTCCTCTTAAATGTGTCTATGTAAATCCTCAAAGCAGAAATAATAACCATAAGCCTCTTTGTCTATTGACAAAAAACTACAGCATTTACTATTTATATCATCACTTGAGATTACACAGTCATTTAAATTCAACAAAATGGTAAAATTAATGGTTATGTCTACAAGCATAAAAAGCCACTGTAGAAAAGTAGCTACTAGATCCTATTTGTCTTCCTTTCATATAACGCTCCTGGAAGGTTTACCTTGATTCTGACAGAATTCGGTTTACAGAGACCACCAGATCCATCATGCTTAAAAATGCTGTTTATGATAACCTGCTACCAGGTATGCTCAAATAATTTTCAGGCATACACAATGTAGTCTTACAAACAGAAGCAGCGTTAGTTAACAAGCTAAAGGTTACCCCTTCTCCAGTATGGAATGAAGAAGAGAGACCTGCTCACATGTAAAGTTAGGCAAAACCTTAGCTCTTTGCCACACCAGATCTTAACCAAGACTGGAGTTCTCTTGAAGACTGGCTCCCTGTAGAGGTGCTCTGATTTCAAATACTTGTGGCAGAATCTGTTCATATTTTTTGGTGTGCAGTGATGGTATGTATTAACTGAAAGGTTAAGCAATTCACATTTCAGTGTTATCTCAATCCTGTTTCTGCTGTAAGCACTTTTTGTATTATCACCTAGAAATCCAAAGGGAGTCTTTTTTTTGGCGAACATTCTTGACTGGAAAGTCAGTTACTGAACAGGGGCAATTCCATTAAGGTGATACTGATTGAAGTTATATTGAAAGAAAGCTAAATAAAAGGTGTAGGAGATTTTCTGGAATTGCCACTAGTTTGTAGACTACAGCAGCTGTATGCATTAGCATGACTCATCATCAAAAATGTTATTATGAGAGAAATTCATTTGTAAGATAATTCAAGAGTGATGGGAGAATCAAGCAGTACTGGCAGCTGTTGCCATGCCCTGGTTGAATCTGTCTGTCACTCATTACTCACTATTCAATGCAGTTCGGATGAGCTGCTTTTTTTCTAGTGTATCCATGTTCTCTATAGCAGGACCTCCTTTGAGCCTGCATATTCAAAGTCTCTTACCATCTGTTTCTGATCTTCTGACATGTGTGGGGTGTTTTTGTTGCTCCTGTTCATTTTTTTTTTCCTTGTAGAAGAAGATGGAAATCTTATTAGGGTGGCAGTGGAAGAGAAGGGCAAATGTCTATGTGATTATTTATGCAATATGCAATCTTTGAGTAAAAAACAAAAGAAACAAAATCTAATTGACTGAATATATATATAAACACTGTAATAGTCACTTTTTTTATGATAATCTCTCAAATCCTTGATGTTCCTTTTAGATGTGGAAGTCATCTGCAATGAAGAGATTGATTAGAGCTGGGTCTGTTCAGCCTGGAGAAGAGGAGGCTGAGGGGGGACCTGATCAGCGTGTATAAATACCTCAAGGGAGGCAGTGAGGAGGAGGGGGGTGGCCTCTTTTCAGTGGTGGACAGTGACAGGACTAGAGGAAATGGCTTCAAACTGAAGCATCGGAAGTTCCACAGGAACTTAAGGAAGCATTTCTTCACTGTGAGGGTGACAAAGCACTGGAACAGGCTGCCCAGAGAGGTTGTGGAGTCTCCTTCTTTGGAGATCTTTAAAACCCGCTTGGATGCAGCCCTGTGCCACGTGCTCTAGGTGACCCTGCGTGAGCAGGGGGGTTGGACTCGATGACCTCTGAGGTCCCTTCCAACCTTCGGCATTCTATGATTCTATGATTCTATGATTTTGTTCCCCCCCCCCTTTTGCCAATGATTTCAGAGTTGTTTTTGTTAGTTATTGAAAATTAGCCACCGAATCACACTTCTGGTTATTCTTTAGCTTTTTCTAGAATCAAGGCTTTCTAAAGAAGCTTGAAAATTTTGATGTTGAAAAAGAATATTATATTTTTATTCACAATTAAAAAAAAGAGAAAATATAAGCTTCCATGCAGGTTGCTCTTTTTAATATAATATGCATCAAAAATCTCATTGGCTTTATTTCTGACTATCAAGAACTGAATTTCTTGTGCTTGTTGCCCTCTTTTCTGTTCCCTCTTCTCCCTGCTTCAAAGGAGTTCAGGACTGTGAAGTCCTTACACTTTCCAAGTCTGTAGTAAGAACAGAACTTTTGTGTTGGTAAAAGATCAAGTGTTATGCACAGCTTATAGGTAAATGTTTCCAAAACTAGACTTGCAGTAGGATATCTGTTGTACCTGGGCTTTTCTAAAAGTGAGATAATACATGTAATATGTGCATGTGCATATGCATGTACATACATATGTATACATGCTTGTGTGTGTCTGTTTGTGAAGTGTGTCAGGTTATGCATTTACTGTTAAAGGTGGTACCATGTAGGCAGCACAGACCTGGGAGACTGGCTAGCATTCTTCTCTGACACATGCATCAACAACAGAATTTTCAATTATTTCAAGCACACTCTCTAATTTACAGTGTGTGAGCTGAAAAGCAGCCAGGTTTATTAGCAGATTCCAGGCTTAGTTTGCATGTAATTTGCTGACAAAGAAGGTACATTGCTCCAGCCTGGACTATCACTCTGAAAGTGCTGTAGCTCTTTCTCCCATTCTGATCTGTGCTAATTGTGTTTTAGTGAGAAAGGCTGAACATGATTCAGAACAGTTTTCAGTCCTTTCAGTCCTTCTGTTATGGAGTTCTTACTATAAAGTCATGAGGAGACTATTAACATCTCTCTGTTGGAAGCACATAAAATAATCATGGGAGCTGTTTATGTTAATTCAGTTTAACTCAGACCTTTTTTATTATTTATTTCAGAATAATTACTGTTTCAAAATATCAGCATGTGTTAAGAGATCGAGATTAATTTATAAGCACTGAATGACAATATTTTCAATGGCTTATTAAACACTAATTAGATTTAAAATGGTGGGATTCTACATACAATTGTGTGCATCAAGAAGTTTAAACATCTGTTTCATAAGTAACATAGGTTTTAAGGCTACAAAGTTTAATATCACTAGGGGATATCTTATCATATCAGAGAACTAGTGATACATTCAGATCTATACTTTTCAGAACTAGCTTAAGAAATATTTTTTTTTCAGTGTGCTATGGCTAATTAAATAATTGACTTACGTAATATTGGGCTCTGCTCATGTGACTGCAGCTTAAACAGTATGAATAATAGGATTTCCTTAAATGTTTGCTTGAAACTTTAGACAAGCTATGCCAGCTACAAATCTACATGTATATTACTCAGAAAAAAAAAAAAAAAAAAAAAACTGTTCTATTGGCTTAATGCCTATAGCTTGAATTATTTAAAAAAATCTGAATTTAAGTTGAACACTGAAAACATATATGTTCTGAAAGGACAGTGCAAGATTACCCAGTTAACAACAGATGCAATGAAAAGTCAAGTAAACAAGAAACTCCTTACAGCATATATATTTGCTTAACTCTTTTACATGGCTTTTCAAAACCAAAAATATTCTATCCCTCTAATAGTAAATATATGTTCATGTCAAGAACACTGGCCCTTACTTTACAGTTCATGTAGACAGCAGATCTAGTACAATGTCTAGGATCTATTTCTGTCTCATTCCCTTGGATTATTTCTTAAGAAATAAAGATATTCTAGCCCTGCTTTGTTCACAGAGATTGACTGAAATCTTTGCACTCTTAAAAACACTGATACTTCTGCAATGATTTCTGCAGGATCCTAAATTACATCAATCTGATCAGATCTACCTTTACATTCCACAGCCCTAGTTTATTATGCTTAATCTACTTACTTACCTTTATCGTATGCACTACATTATTCCACTAAGCTGATATTATCTTTCTTCTAAGATGACATTAGGGTCAGCCACTCCCTGAATGAAAAATCATTGCCTGCTATAGTAGGCAGCGTATGATGATGAGAGATCTAATCAGGAGCTTGTTCCAAATTGAACGTCCCATGTGAGAGACAGATATATCAAGTTGCAATGCTATGTTTTCTTCATCTAGAAGTGAGCTATCTAAACTGTTCTAGATGTAACGCTCCTAGTGGTTATAGCATAGGTGAAAGTATTGCATAATTAAAAATGTGTATGCTAATCTAGAGGAAAAATATTAACTTTTCAACTTTATAAGTGTATATCATTTATTTAAAACTTTTTTTTTGTAGTAGTAGTAGTAGTTTTTACTTATTTCTTGTTTATATTCTCAAATAATAATGCATTTGCCCAAGCATGTGTTTTATATAACATTCACTGATTACACTGATGCCTCACCCAGCATTATCTGCTTGACCTTTTAGATTTGTCTTGGATGTATTGATGTTTATGGGAGGTTTGCCATTAAATTTCATAAGTCAAGATTTTATCCTTAAAGATTTCAGCTACACACAATGCTAAGGATAAATTAAGGGTCAGAATGGACAAAATCTAGTGAAATCTGTCGGCATTCTGCCTATGACTTCAGCTGAACCAGCACCACATATTTCATACACTAAAATGACTTGCCACATCACATTGTTTGACACAAAGAGTTTAAGTAAGTTTAAGCAAAACTTTTTGTTATTTATAATTTAATGAAGTTCAGTTCCTAACTGCTCTATCCCCATATAAAAATCCCTGTTGTGGCTTAAGTAGCATTTTAGGATGGAACTGTCCTATTAGGATACAGGAGGAAGCTTTTATTCTAGCATTATAGAGTGCATGAGACAACTGAGTCTTATCAGAAGTTAAATTTTAGTCCATTCTGTGACTCTCCCACTTTATTTTGGTGGTAGATCTCCTTACTGGATCTAGATATACTTAGCTAGAGTCACTGATGCATGTTATTACACTCTAATTGTTTCTCTGTGATTCCACTCTTCATACCAGATTACTGCTCTACAAGGCCGCATGACAGTATAAATTAGACTTAGTTAGGTATTAGTCGACATTATATATCTTCCAGATTAACTAGAGCATGTACAGTTCAGTGTGTTCAGGTACCTTCAGGATGGCAAGGAATATCTGATGAAGTACAATAAGGTTGATATATATAGATGATAAAGGAGAAAGGTATTCATTCAGAGAGTTTTGACCAAATTTGAAGATGTAGAAAGCATTTGGATGGACTTGGGTCTTGGTGTCATGTGACTGCTGAATTTTATTTATATGCTATTGAGTCCCCTAAATACAGATTTATCACCTTGTCAAGCCATAGTCACAGACTGTCTTAGGTAAGTATTGCTGTTTTCCATCAATTCAATAGAGACAAATGCCACTATGTGCTAAAATTTTTGGCTGCCTTAGATATTTGAGTCTCATTTTTCTAGATTCCCTTTACATTAGAATATGCTAGGCTCAATTCTCCATCCAGTATTTAGAGTGTTAAATTATTCTTTTCTACTATTTTTTTTTCTAAATATTTAATTGCGAGTATAGTACTTACAGATTTTGGGGAGCTTCATGTTAAAAAAGGCTTTTTTGTATGTGGTTTAATAACAGCTTCCAAAGTAAAAATAGAATAAAGCGCATGTCAACAAAATGAACAAAATCAGAATCACAGTCAGTCCAATCCAGTAAAATGTATATGATAAAAAGGCAAAGACAATTATTTTGTGAATTGGTAAAGGATTTTAATTCTTAAGAGCAAAGAATAAATAAGTCATGTTACCTCTTCTAATATGTTACAAATGTCTGCTAGATATATTGCAAAATTATGTGCAAACACTATACTTATTTAAAAAACCTTTGTAGGGAAACTTTTCAAAATAGATTTACACCTATTCAAATATATTGTCAACTAACTAATATTACATGCATAGAATTCCTGTTAGAATATATTGTCATCAATACTCATAATGAATAAAAAGTGACATTCAATGGCATATTAAAAGTAATATTCTTAAAATAACCAAAGAAGAGAGAATAAATCATTGGATACAAGACTACAGTTCTGAACATAATCTTATAGGAATGTAATGAAACTATCAGCTAATGCCTCAGTCAATAATGACTGGGATTGCAGATTTTAGGAGAAAATTTATCAATATATTTTATGAACTAATGTACAACTTTATGTCTTTCAAGAGATCAAAAGGAAATGAACAGAACAATGTTTTATTCACAATATAAAACAGAATAGGAGTAGGATTTATGTTTCATAAGAGGAGATTTTCACATAATTCATCATGAATTTCTGCAGTGCTAAAATTAGTTGGCATGAGTAATTCTAATTAATTCACAGTCAACTAAAGTAATTCTAACATAAGAATGGCATGATCAAAGTCCACAAGCAAGCTCCTGGTTATCCATATATTTTATATATAAGCTTCAAATTTATGCTATAAAATTTTCTTGTGTTCTTACAAGTCTGAGGTTAGAATTTACTTTTTATATGAGACATATTTCAAAACAGTAAAGAATACATTAAAAAAAGAAAAAGAAACTCCATTATTAATCAATATGGTTTAAATAGCATGTTTGCATATCATGGAAGAACTCTTTGAAAGAAATGATGCTTTTAGTGATTTATGATCATTCTATCTGATATTCAGTATTAGCACTATGTGATGGAGTAAGTGTATAAAATCCCACTGACAATCTATCTAATCCATAGCTCTGGGACATAACAAGTGGACAAACCTGTGATGAAAAGGAATACAATTTCAGCACAAAAGAGCTGTGATTATATTGGTTTTATTCCCCCCAAATTTATTATCACTGCATAACTATGGATAGAGATTTATAGACACTTCAGCTAATAGAGCAAAGCAAAATTTCCACTCAGTGTGCTGCTTTAAAATGCATACTTTATTATATGTACCAAAGCAGAACCCAAAAATCCATTAGGGTACACATTTTACACATTCAAATAAATAATTTTAAGTTATCGTTATATATCAGCACCACAAAACACTTTGGGTGATTCTCTGTGCTGACCAATCTTTAAATAAGGAAAGATTATTTAAATAAGAATAGATTAAAAAAAGAAAAGATCAACATTTTCTAGATAAGGTCTTTAAAAAAAATAGAGTAAGATCAAATGTACATTGTCCTTTTCTTTCTAAGCAAAACAAAACAGACTTTCTCATTGTCTCTTAGCTTTTTGGGTTTGGCTGAGTTGGTGAAGAGGGAGAAGAAATATAAATGAGAATATTTTCCTTCTGTTTCCTTCTTTTTTTTTTATTTCTCTTTTTTTTTCATTTAGAAGCATTTATGAGGAAAAAGCATTTGTCCTTTGCAAGAATTAAGATATTTCTTACATTTTTATAATTTTACTTCTTTTTAAGGACAAAGACATTTTTTCCCAAAAATTTTGGATGAAAATATTGTCTATTTTGGTAAATATGAATGACTGCATATTTCTTCCCTTTTAGTCACACAATGACAAAGGGACTTTTTTTTTGGATAGATCAAAACATAGTGTGTTGGCACATTTGCTTTATTGTAAGCATCAGCTTTTGAATCCCGGACTACAAGATTTCCTAGCTGCCCTTCATGGTAGGACTCTATAATGATACTTTGGTAGCAGCATTTGAAGCATGGTGATACACTGTACCTCTGCTTGTCTCCACTTATTTTTTTTCCTTTTCTTTTGAAGGTGTAAATGCGTCTTTCAGTGGGGAAGGATGATATCCACAGTACCTCACTCTTCTGCAGGATGAGATCTCTTAGATCTCATCAAGGTCTGATCTCATCTTCCTCCTGGAGAAGAAGATTTCTCCCCTGTGAGAATCTCCCATCCCAAAGGAATGAGGGTTTGCATTGCAGCAACCCCTGCTGTTTGGTGAGGCAAGGCACCAAGCCTTGTAAGGCACCCTGTTTCTTCAAGTGGTGGGGCCATCTAGCCCTAGCTGAGCTCTGCCTCTGGCAGCAGTGACCACTGCCACCAAGGCTGTACATGTGGTGAATTTGCAGCAATTGCCAGGGACCAGCAGCACTGAGGAAAGCCATGGGTTGGGGCTTGTCCTCAGCCTGCATGAAAGGCAGCAGTTCATGCCCCAGAGCCTCAGCATCACTGGGGAGCTCAGCTCCAATGTTAACATGCTATAGATCCCCTCATTGGCTTTTTCTTCCTCCAAGGGCTGCACAGCATGTCTGTAGAGCACTGACAGATGCCCAACCACTGCAGTTGGAATGAAAGCAAACCAATCTGTAGCTGCGCAACGCAGGATTAAACCCCTCAATTTGTACAATAAATTCCTTGCTTTGACATTAAAAAAAAAAAAAAAAAAAAAAAAAAAAAGGTTTGTGAATGAAAATAACCTCAGGGCTTGGTTTCTATGGTTACTCTCACACTAAGAAAACCAGCAACCATTTATTTATTTGTTTACAGTAAAAATTCTGTTTGAACCACCTAGCTTCTCTCATTTTTGACACTAATATATTTCTGCCTTTACTTTGCTGTTCTTAGCCTCAGATTGGTGCTGGTAAACTTTGTTTTCATGATTTTGCATAAGCTAAGGGTTTTGTAAGGGCATTGATCTCTTTAGGATGACATTAGAAATTTCCTAAAGTTCTTTAAACCTAAGCTCTGATAAGACGATGTTGCTTTAGTGTAATATGTGAAGTTGTATGCACTTACATGGGCTCACTTCGTGTCTGCCTCACTTTTCATGTGGTTGAAATGTTCATCTTTCCTTTATGGAATGGAAAAAAGGATGAAATATCATTCTTCATATGTCTTCTTAGCTTCCCTATCTGTATTTCAAGTAATGGAAATATAGCTATGAATAGTTATATGAATAGCAATTTCTTATTTTAGAAAGAGCTGTTACTTATTCTGATTTTATTTGAACAGAAAAAAAGTCTAATGATACAAACTGATAATGGCATTTTCAGGCTAATCATCTGTTTCAGTGCCAGATTTTAACAGCTGATGTCCATCAAGGTCGCATAATATTCGTAGATGTAGAGTAGGACACTGACATGATATTTTTTCCAGCCTAAACTTCCCTTTCCTTATCAATTCCTTCCTTATACGGAAGCAGTTCTAAGCCCTTCATCATCTTCATTGACCTTCTCTGAATCTTTCCCATTTCTAGCATATTCTTTCTTTAAGATGAGGTGTCTACAGACACATGCTCTATATCAAAGGATTAGTTTGTCATGTCTTTATTAAATAGAATAATTATTCTGTCATATTCTTTATTGTTTCTGAATACCTTTTAACATTTAAGTTGCTATTCTCAAATTTGCTAAACATTGAAACAATTGTTTTCTGTGATAATACCAAGGTATCACTAATGAATAGTAATGGCCAGTTCAGGATCTATCATTTTCTATACAAACCTAGGTTTATTTTTCACTCATGTTCATTTATTGACATCCACTTACCATGAATTTCATCTAGCATTTTCCTGCCAAAGTCCTTCTACAATTATTCAAACTTTGTCTTCACCTTTACTGTCGCTAATACCTTTGAATCATCTGTAAAATGTGCCATGTCATTGCACCTCCGCTTCTCTATGAATGCATAGTCTCTGTCCGGAATTAGAGATCTTTGCCTAGCATTCTGACTATGTCACTTATACCATTCTATGCTATGGTAGAAAACCTACAACAGTCGAACAAAAACTGCACCTACCCAGTGAGAGCCATGTAAAAACTATTAGTTTAACATATTCATGCAAACTTCTGTTTAGCCAGTGAAGAGAACTAAACCTCCAGAAATCAACTTTGCTTTTTCATTTTAGAAACCTGTCTCAAGCTATTTTTTTTTCTGGAGGTACCTGTAATATCCACCACTAATGCACACTGGCTGCCTAGTTGTTAAAAGGTCATCAGGTAAGATGAGTCCCATTTCATCTGTATTCTGCTGTTGTTGTTATTATTATTATTATTATTATTATTTCTTTGTAGGATGGCAAGATGTCAACTTCAAATTCTGTCATTAAATTTCCAACTCATTTACAGATCACTATGTGTTGTTCCCAATGCATACAAATATTACATTGGTTTCTGCAAACTCCACAGTTAATTTGTTAGCATGCTTTGGATTATAGTGATAGGATAACTGATGAAGTGAATCACAAATGTCCATTATTGGTGATAGTTGGTGATAACCTAAAGTGTTAAGTAAAAGATGAATCACAATTCATTGAAGAATTACAGTGAAACAAAGAAAAAAATATTTTTTTTAAAACAAGATCAATAAATATTTCAATTTTAAAGATAAACTCATTATCTATCCTTTAAGTTCCTAGTAATGTTAAACATAATTTATACACTTATTTTAAAAAGCATGTTTTAAATTCAAGCCATAGTGAAATAAGAATGTTAAGGAGTTCAAGAACTACTCAGATTTCCTATGCTTATTATGAGTTAGTTTTCACATCAAGTCTGAGAAAAAAATGCATATGTTCTTGCTGTTAATGGAGCTTAATTTCTTGTTCAACTAGATTGCTGGCCATTCATCTGGCAGCTGGAATGACGTTGAGAAAACCAATACAGGACAAGGGAATTTATCAGCTATCTGTAGGCACAGTGTTAAATATCTCAGTTACTGTTAATTTGCCATAGCTTCCTTCCTTGTGAGGATCCTCATCAGCTTCTAGCAGATGCAGATCAATTTCCACCTTTGTAGTCTGAAATTCCTTTTTGGAGGCTATTTATGTGTGTAGGGCTTTTATTGTCATCGTTAGCTGATATTTTTCCATCTGCTGATGCTTAACAGATGGGGAATGAAACATCTATTAGAAGTCAGAGGGAAAAGCTTGTTTCTTTTTCTTATCAGGTGCAGATAATATCTCATGTGCCTTAGAGCTTGAGAAAATAATTAGATAAATAAAAAAAAATACAGAATTCACATAAATTAGAGATGATGCTGGAGAAAAAACAAACAGTTTAGCTTGTTCTTTATTAGTATCAGCAATCTCATTGCTTAGATAGTACCTAGTTTCTTACTGCCTTTTGGCTAGTGTTGATTTGGATATTTTGCATATGAACTATATGAATGTCAGTTGTTTAGCTTCTAACATGCTAAGAAGACAGTGGCATAGCCACAGGAAAGAGAGTATTCAAGAAGGTCTATAGATAGATGAATATCACAAACAGACTGGACAGTTTGCTTCTTCCAATGCAAGAATTAAAGTAAATGGGTAGGGCCTAGTTTTAAAACAAGCAGGAGGTAGACCTTCCTGTAACATCCAATATTGTCCTTGATTGGCCTGGAGAACTGGAGCTCTAGATTCGATCTCCTGTCTATACTTTGGTGTTCTCTAACCACCAAGTCTTTGGGCTAACCTTATGCCTTAATTTCCCATTTTCTTTTAATGGAAAAATTGCTTCCATATATCTTTGATGAAAGATATAAGAACAAATTTGTATAAGTGATATCCATTGATTTATAATGGTACACTGCAGACTGAATATATTTCTGCGTAGCTCCTACAACTTGGATTTGGAATAGCTGTGCACATTTACATTGTTGGTTGTGTACATTGTTGGTTGTGTAGGACTATATGGAGAGCTGACTTTTCAGCTAAGGTTTGATTTTTTCTCCTGTTCTAATTTGTCTTCCCTTTCTGTGCTCCCTCCTTAGATACTGAAAGAGTATATCGTTTTTTACTGTCTAAGAGTGGCTTAGAAGACGTATCAGAGGAAAACATTTTTAGAAACAGTTTACTCTGTTAACAAACTAAATCCTTGACTTTGAAATGGATATTTCAGTGTCTTCATAGTTTACTCATTCATGTCAATATGAATATTCAGGCATATTCAGGATGTTCTATAGAAACATCAATATCAGAAACAGGATAGACAGGGTCAGACACACCCTGGAGCTGACATTGCAATGTGGGCGTGAAGTTTACAGCTGTCCCACATGTCTGCTGGTATGCTTGGTGCCCTTATGTTCATGACTCTGGATCTTTGAAAAAATACCTATGACAGAAAGTAGAGGGGCGTTCATGGACAGGGCAATCCAGCAAATAATTCAGAGGAATAACAGAGCTTCACCAAATGCAGCCTCCATATATATATTCTTGGCAGTGAGAGAAAGAGGTTTTCATGTGATCCCAGATACTATTAATTGTTACTTCAGATGAGAGGGATTCAAAGACAACTGGCAGATTTAAAACTTTTGCAGAATTCATAACAATCACTTGTGTCCTTTATGAAAGCTGTAATATGACTTATTACCAAAATTCCTGCCCCTCCATTAAGTAATGTTTTTCTTCTATGCGATTTTCTTTAAATCACACTTAGTCAGATGTTTATTTAAATCTAATGCACTCTTTAAATATCACCTAACCTGGTGATACATAAATGACTACACTAAGCATAGTTGAAAAAAAAAAAAAAAATTAAAAAGGAATCCCAGAATAAGATGTTACATCATGTCATCCCCTTTTCTTTTGGGGAGTGCTCGGAACAATCCAAAACATCACAGATCATTGACAAGGTGGAGAAGAAGGAAGACAGACCATCACTCACTTTCCCATTACTCATTCTCTGTTATGGACACTCTTCTTATATGTCTTGTCTGCAAAATATGTCTAAGAGCCTGAACATCCTGCAATGAAGAAGTAATGGTAGTATAAAGCTGAATCAGTCTAAATGAATTGACTTTTCTTATTTATATATTTACAGTGAGACTTAATGTCCACCTCATAGAATCTATCAGAAGGTGTGCCTGCTTTGGACAACTAAAAAAACCATAAAAAATATATATCAAAATAAAAACCATAAATAATATATCTTTTGAGTGGACTCTCTGGTTCATCACAGTCTCCATATTTAAAGCATAAGATATTCTATACTGAATTCTGATAGTCTAAATTAAATTGTTTCACATAAAATTCTCTTGAAATGCCATGATAAAATGGAGCTGTCCCAGTGCCCTCTTCAGCTTAGGTTTTAAGCTTGAAAGACAGTGAGATTGCCTGCTTCAGTGGGTCATAAGAAAATTATCTAATCCTTTCCAACTATAATAGAAGGTCATGATTTACGCGATAAAGCCCTAAACTACCTAATAACAGAAAATAACGTTTTCTACCATAATGCTAATTAAAGTGCCACTGAGGTTAGGAAATGTCCTTTGTACTATGATAAGAGAAGATGCAGCTGAATTGAATTTCCTTTCTGATGATGCTAGGTAGAAAATAATTGACCACTTTCTTTTCAAAGGTGTCACAAAATAATAGGACAAAAAAGCCATGTTTATATTGAACATATTGGTGTCAGAGGGAGAATTAGTCAAAAAGCAAGATATAGAAAGTTTAAAAAACAAGTATACGGCAAAAGAACAAGCTATCCAGAATAAAATAGTGCAGTGAACATCTATATTTACACAGTATGCATAATAAACAAACATATATGAGAGTGTGTGTTTTGATTCATCCTATTTTTCAAATATGCCAAAGGTGTGCCTCCATGCCCCAAATTTGTAGTTCTCTATATTTTAGATTCAAATATAAAATTTACTCTACCTGTGTCAGTTCAGGGAGAATACTATCATGTTGTAGGACTGATTCACAGAACTGCTGTTCTTATAGCTGAAGCATTACTTCTTAAAATGCATAAAGGTCTAAAAAGGAATTTTGTGATATTTTGTGATATTTTTATTAGGAATAATAGGCAAAATAATAGGACAAAATAAGTCAAAGGAAATGCAATAAGCAGAGCCTTATTAATGAGGAATTATGAGGCCATGTTTCTAATTCTAAAATATCCAAGGGCCTCAAACAGATCCCTGTATTTTCTATGGTCCAATGCTCACTGATATCTATAGAAGAGAATAAAATAATTCCATTATGTAGCTTTGATTTTCAAGTGACATGTTGATTTTCAAGTGACATGTTCAATATATGAACAATTTAGCAATAAGGATATATTGGGTAATCCACCAAATAAAAGTAATTTCTAATATCAGCAAGATCAAAAAATTATAAAACCTTTTTGGGAAAATTACTTAACTTTGTACAGGATCTCTGAATTTAACCATATAGAGAATGACCAGTGTCAAAAATAAGAGATATAGTACAGATTGGCCCATCTCTAGGTTGTGTATATAAAACTGTAACCAACACCACTGAACAGCACAAGGTCTCCTTTTCTTTATAATCAAGTATAAGAAATTGATTATTGATATTCCATACTACGCTACTGCGAACTGCAAGCATTGACTCATGACTAGATTTGTATCATTTATGATGTTGGTTCTTTGTTTTTTAAATAATATGCCCTCAAGAACTGGCTGTCAGATCTAAATGCAACACCTAGTAGAAAGAAAAGAAAGTCTAAACTATAATTTTGATTCATCTCTATAGACAGAAGAAAATAAGTGGCATAAGTGGTATAAAATAATCCAAAATACAGGCTAGTTCCTCATCTGCACACAAACATATTCACAGCCATATGGTAATACAAAAATCAAACACTAGATTTGTTTACCTACTAAGAAAACCATAAGTATATATTAGAATATCCTGTTTATGAAATGACCTGTATAAGGGAGAATATGGGCTCACTTAAGATTTGTTGATCTTGGACTTTAAACAACAGATTTGTATAATTGCCAAAGAACATGAATGCCAGATGACCCAGGATTGCAGTAGAGATGCCCAGGAGACCAAATGTCATCTTTACAATCTTTCCAGATCAGCTCTGGTGGATACAACATAACAAATTTCTGGAGCCTCTTTTAACATAACGCTGTTATGTGACCCCAGCAAGTTGCTCTTTTCTGCTGATGAAAAGAAAATATCTAAAAACTTAAGCAATGCTTTCTTTGCATTACTTCGTTGACTTATTTTTTGTTACCATTATTTATCATATAGATAGTTGTAAGTAGAATCATTTACAATGAGGGCCAGGTCACGTTAAGCCCTGAACAGGCATGTCTCAGGAAACTTGTCATCTGAATGGTGGAAGAAATGGCTAACAGATGGTTTGCAGCTAAGAACAGAAGAGCTGATCAATGGATTAGGATATGTGCAACTTCTAGAGAATCAGGACTAACAGTTACAAATTGCTAGCTACTTCATCTCACTATTAATTTTGTATCTTGCAGGACAGGTATAATTTGAGAAAGAATTTTTGGACATTTTGAAAAGAAAGACAAAAACTCATCAGGTGATAGGTTTGTGGGAATATAATGTATTTTTGGATAACAGACTGATTATAAATTTATGTTGAATTTGATTTTTTCAACACCACAAAATAGTCAAAATACATTTGCAGATTTCAGTTAATGATTACTTAGTACTAGTCTGTATTTTTTTCCCTTTTCTTTTTCTTTTTTTTTTTTCTTTTGTGGAAAAGCTGAAACATTCTGCCTCAAAAGAATTAAGTCCAAGTTAATTTTTTATGTGCAGCTTCAGCAGTGAATCAGCAATACTTTCACTTCAATTTTTTTGCACTGCTTTTTGTATAATTCATAGGTATTATGTAGGTGACAATATCATAGGTATTGTCACACATTTGTAGCATTAAAAATGATTTCTTGTTAGTGGTTTGTTCAGCTAGTCCAAAGCTGGGAAACTTAGATATATGCATGAATAGTATATCTCTGATCTATATCAAGTTTCAGAGAATAGATAGGAGAAAATTTAATACAAAGTGGAATAAATACCTTCCTTCTTAAAAGTACTGCTGGGTTGTTCAGAGTTAGCAGTGGAATTAGTTCTTTCTGCAAGTAATCAGTTTTCTTGCATGATATTTCTTTCCTGTTTCTCCTCTTTTTTTTTTTTTTTTTTTTTTCCGATGTCATTTTTTTTGATCTATTTTTTCTGGAAGGTTTGTCTCTTAATCTGTTTCCTAACATGCCTAACATGCCTAACATTC
>NW_020455504.1:280234-467432 GCF_003342845.1 Nothoprocta perdicaria
TTTTTTTTTTTTTTTTTTTTTTCCCCTCTTACTTTTTTTGATCGATCTTTTCTGCAAGGTTTATCTCTAAACCTGTTTCCTAACATGCCTAACATGCCTAACATTCCTAACATAAAGTCTATAGTCCAGTTATAAAACAAGTATATCTAAACCTTCCCTTCATGGAAAGATGAATTTATAGATATGTAATTACATTCAGCCTGAAAAATGCCCCTGACTACCTTGCATTGCTCGAAGCTGAATTTCTTTGTTATAAACTACTGTAGATACTCCTTGAAATGGAAAAGAAAGTTAGAAAATTTCTGTTCCTGTTTTTTTTTAAATAATACTACCATTGAAAATTTGCTTGTGTTCATCAAGCAATTTTTAATTTCTTAATCTTTAACAAAGATTCAATCTGTCATGAAACAAGAAATTCTGTGATATCTTAAAGAATTCAATCATTTTTCTTAATTTTCTTAGTGTCAGTTTTTACTCTGCAAGAATCATTTTCCTTTTAATCCTGAAGCCCTTCTGTTCTTGATGCAACTCCTGATAGAAGTAACTACATTATCTTTATATGAAAATAAATATTCATGAAACACCTTTGATCAGCTCAGTACAGCACTCTTATCAATTTTCTGTTTAGTTCCCTAAAAAACTCTTTTTTAATTTGATTCTGATTTGATTTTTTTATATCTATATATTCATACACTTCATTTGTTAAATGCATTTGTAACTGAAGCAGATGCAAAATTTCTGGCAGTCTGTAAGGTATATGCTACTCTATTTTCACCAGGAACTGACTGAATAAGCCTCTCTCTAGGGATAAAAAACATTCCTAAATTGACACTGAGGATGTGAATAGTGCATTCTCTACTATTGCCACGTGTGGACACATCTGATCTTGGGAATTTAAAAACAGAAGGAATGATGCTGTCTTGATGGTCTAACTTCGTGCAGTGCGTGTATATATTGTGCATCTTGATGGTCACCAAATGAAACTGCTTTTTGTTTGAAAGGAAGTAATGCCAGAATTCAAGAGAGAGGTTGAGAGCAAATTAGGTATTTTCCAATGCTTAGCATACTTAGCCCAATATGAGTGACACAATCTTCTTAATCATGTCTTAAGAAACAGAGAAACATGATCTCATGAGCTCTTTATCTGGAATGGAGTGGACACACTAAATACCTTCATGAGTCTGTCCATTTTACAACTAAGGTGACTCCTTGGGACTTGGACCAGGACCAATATTTGCAGGGTAGGGCAAGACTCTTCAGTCACTGTCCATCATTCTGCAGGGAAGCAGGCAGCTGGGGACAGATGGGGTAGCCCTAACACCAGGTATTGGGCACTGCTGTGGGGCAGAGATTGGACTGTGTGGTTGGCCTAAAAGTCAGTGTCTGGATGGGCAAGACCCATAACAACAGGAAATATGCAAATATGAAAGGTATCTTTCACAATGGTATAGATATCTATTTGGCTAAACAGAAAAGTTTTATGGAAAGAAAGTGAAATTATTTAAAACTGTGGAAGAGGAGTGGACTTCAGACTGTGGGGAGGAGAGAAAAAAAAATCTGATCAATAGTTCTGCAGCAAAAATATATTACTGAAACTAAGCAGCAGCACCTAGGCGGAACCTGAATGTACTTTTTGCTTCCTTGTTCAATGTTAGCCCTGCAGCTCTCTGACATATTAGGTTAGTTTTCTACCATGGGCAGAAAACTGATTTTTAGGCATGTACGCCTTGTCTTCACGTGTATTTCATTCTGGGCAATCCAATTACATCAAATATATGGAAGAGGGCCTCTGTAATGAACATTTTGCTTGAAAAATATCTGTAATATGCATGCATGTATATATACTTATATAACTTCATATTTTGCACGGAAAAATATGAAGTTATATTGGGTATTCTTGGATATTTTGATATTCCATCAGTTTCATTATTAACAATACATAACAGAGATTCATGTAGTAAAATCCTTCCTGAGAGTTCCTGTTGGATATTATGACATGCTAGTGTGGGTATGAGAATTAGCTACTTTGAAATGTTTTTTTTTCTGCTAACAATCTCATTTGTTACATTATATGAATTTTTATACACTTTCATCTTATTGTTTGGGATATTTCTGGGGAAAAGCCTAAGGGCAGAGAGAAACCTGGTGAATCTTTTATATTGCAATAAGACAGAGATCTGGGCTCCTAGAGAAGCTGCTACTTAAACTCCTGATTACAGGTGAGTGCAGCAAACACTCATGCCTACCTTGTCAAGGTAGGTACATTTCCACTGTGAAGGGGGCAGTTACTGGCACTGCCAGCATTTAACTCTTTGACTTCCAGCACCAAATTCTCATTGGCTTTGTCAAATCGAAGAAGTCTTTCCATATAGGTAAAGCAGTCTATGTTTTTGTAACACAATGTAGCTCATGTCGATGTGTGTCCGTATAAAATATGTTATACTTTGCTTTGAATTCAAGACAAGTTAGACCACTTCCTAAAGGGATGGATCCAAGTCCTTCCTTTCTGGCCTGGGTTCAAACACTTCAGGTTAGTGCACATACCTGGAGATTAACCTTCTCTTCTTATTCCCTTTTCCAAGAGAAACATTTGGAAGACACTACTATGCAGAAATAAGTGCTTGAGGACCAGGAATAAATTCATCTGCTCTTTTGCTAGATGCGAGTTACAATCATTAAGACATGGGAAGGAGATGAGAAAAATATTATATCACTGGCTTGCTGGAATGGTGTCTTCCGCAGGAGTAAATAGAGTGGGACATTGATAATGATCCCAGATAATAAAATTACATGGCTAAAATAGAATGGTGGCTAAACATCATCAGTGGCTAAAAATACCTAAGGTAGAAATTATTTATGAACTAAACTTGTTTTTCAGTACCATTGCTTTAATTCTGGAGGAACATCATTAATATATGGAATAATTTGTTCATTTTCAACTTTAACATATTTGAGGTCAAAGTTTGTATTTACATATCCATGTACATAGCAATTGTTCATAAAGACCTCAATATATATTTGTAGGCAACACAGATGCAAAAATATTTGTGTTCTACTACAAACTTGCTATGATTACATATATATACATATGTATTACAGAGATCACAGAATCACAGAATCACAGAATGAGTGAGGTTGGAAGGAACCTATAGAGATCATCCAGTCCTACTCCCCTGCTCAAGCAGGGACAACTAGACCACATGGCACAGGGCTGCATCCAGGCGATTTTGAAGATCTCCAGAGAAGGAGACTCCTCACCTCTCTGGGCAGTCTGGTCTAGTTCTCTGTCACCTTCACAATAAAGAAGTTCTTCCTCACATGCAGATGGAACTTCCTGTGTTTCAGTTTCTACTCATTGTCCCTAGTCCTGTCACTGGCACCACTGAGAAGAGTTCGGCCGCATCCTCCCTACATTCTCCCCTAAGGTACTTCTTACATATATCGATCAGATCTCTCAATTTCTTTTCTCCAGGCTAAACAGGCTCAGCTCACTTAGTTTGTCCTCATACAATAGATGCTCCAGTTCTTTAATCAATTTTGTTCACTATAAGCTGGACCCTCTCTAGAAGCTTCACATCCCTCCTGTACTGGGGAGTCCAAAACTACACACAGTACTGCAGAGGTGGCCACACCAGAACTAACTGGAGGAGGAGGATCACCTCTCTCAACCGGCAGGCAACACTCCTCCTGATGCAGGCCAGGAGTCCATTGGCCTTGTTGGCCACGAGGGCACATTGCTGACTCATGGTTAACTTGTTGTGAACTAGGACTCCCAGATCCAAAAAGGGCAAGAGGGAGGAGCCGGGCAATTACAGGCCGGTCAGCCTCACCTCTGTCCCTGGAAAGGTGATGGAGAGGTTCATCCTAGAGAGAATCTCCAGGYATATGGAGGAGAAGAAGCTGTTGAGGAGCAGTCAGCATGGATTCACCAAGGGGAAGTCATGTCTGACGAACCTCATAGCCTTCTATGATGGGRTGACWRGCTGGCTGGACRAGGGGAGAGCYGTGGATGTTGTCTACCTTGACTTCAGCAAGGCTTTTGACACTGTCTCCCATAATATCCTCATACGGAAGCTCCGGGAGAGTGCGCTAGATGAGTGCACGGTGAGGTGGATCGAGGGCTGGCTGGATGGCAGAGCTCAGAGGGTGGTGATAAATGGGGCCAAGTCCAGTTGGAGACCTGTGGCCAGTAGTGTCCCCCAGGGGTCAGTACTGGGCCCGGTGCTGTTCAACCTGTTCATCAGTGACCTGGACGAGGGCACGGAATGCACCCTGAGCAAGTTTGCAGATGACACCAAGCTGGGTGGAGTGGCCGACAGTCCGGAGGGCTGTGCTGCCATCCAGAGGGACCTGGACAGGTTGGTGAATTGGGCAGAGAGGAACCTCGTGAGGTTCAATAAGGACAAGTGCAGGGTCCTGCACCTGGGGAAGAATAACCCCAGGCACCAGTACAGATTAGGGGTCGAACTGCTGGAAAGCACCTCCACGGAGAGGGACCTGGGAGTCCTGGTTGACACCAAGTTAACCATGAGTCAGCAGTGCCCTTGTGGCCAAGAAGGCCAATGGGATCCTGGCCTGCATCAGGAGGAGTGTTGGCAGCAGGTCAAGGGAGGTGATCCTGCCCCTCTACTCAGCTCTGGTGAGGCCGCACGTGGAATACTGTGTTCAGTTCTGGGCTCCCCAGTATAAGAGGGACGTGGAGCTTCTCGAGAGGGACCAGAGAAGAGCAACAAAGATGATTAAGGGAATGGAACATCTCTTGTATGAGGAGAGACTGAGTGAGTTGGGCCTGTTTTCTCTGGAGTAGAGAAGGCTGAGAGGGGATATGATTAACATGTATACATTCAGGAAGGGAGAATGCAGAGAGGAATGGGACAAGCTGTTTTCATTGGTGGCCAGCAATAGGACGAGGGTTAATGGCCATAAGCTGAAGCACAGGAAGTTCCGTCTCCAGGTGAGGAGCAACTTCTTTACTGTGAATGTGACAGAGCAGTGGAACAGGCTGCCCAGGGAGGTTGTGGAGTCTCCTTCTCTGGAGGTCTTCTAAACCCGCCTGGATGCCACCCTGTGCCACATGCTCTAGGTGTGCCTGCTTGAGTGGAAAGATTGGACTAGATGATCTCTAGAGGTCCCTTCCAACCTTGAATATTCTGTGATTCTGTGATCCCTCTCCACAGAGCTGCTCTGCAGCAGGTCAGCCCTGAATCTGCACTGGTGCCTGGGGTTATTCCTCCCCTAGGTGTAAGGCCCCGCAATTGTCCCTGTTGAACCTCATAAGGTTCATCTCTGCCTAACTCACCAGCCTGTCCAGGTCCCTCTGGATGGCAGCACAGCCCTCTGACCTGTCCGCCACTCTATCCGGCTTGATATCGTCTGCTAACTTGTTGAGGGTGCACTCTGTACCTTTGCCCAAGTCACTGATGAACAAGTTGAACAGCACTGGGCCCAGTACTGATCCCTGGGGGACACCACTGGCCACAGGTCTCCAGCTGGACTCAGACCCACTTATAATCACCCTCTGAGCTCTGCCATCCAACCAGTTCTCAATCCATCTCACTGTCCACTCATCTAACCTGCACTTTCTGTGCTTCCCCATGAGGATGTTATGAGAGATGGTGTTGAAAGTCTTGCTGAAGTCATAGACAACCTCTACTGCTGTCTCTGCATTGATTCAGCTTGTCATCACACCATAGAAGGCTATCAAGTTGTTTAAACATGACTTCCCCTTGGTGAATCCATTCTGAATACTCCTGAGCACCTGCTTTTCCTTGACATGCCTAGAGATGATGTCTAGGATGAACTACTCCATCACCTTTCCAGAGATGGAGGTGAGTTTGACCAGCCTGTAGTTTCCAATCAACGCAAAGAAGAGCCCCAGTATGCTGTGAGCAGCTAAGAGATATAGTTGAAAAACAAAATATAGGTAAATGATTTATTATTTGGTGGTTTCTGTATTTCCAAGGCATCATATAATGTAGAAAAATAGTTAAAATAGCTAAGTGAAGAGGTCAAAGACTATTTTGTTGAGGTCATACTTTTTGTATATGTGTAGAAAAAATTGAAAATAATACACACTTCTAAAAGGCCGCATGAATAGAATTGAATAAAAACAATTTTTATTGTCCTTAATATGAAGTATTATCATTTTACAGTGTACCTCAGACATCTGTGTACCTTACTGGTCTGCATTTTCACAGGAGATTAGCATCAGCAAAGGTACATTACTTGATTTTTGTTAAACACAAAAAAACATGTGAGAGCTGTCAGAATAATGCAGGATGTGCAGATATATACACAGAGGCTTTGCCAGCAGTCACTATTTCCACTACTCTTTCACGGCTCATGAAATAAGATTTTTAATTCCCAAAATCTGAATGTTTATATAAACATCTATCTTTAGCTAGCTTGCATTTTAACAATAATTCTTTACAATTGCTCTACCTTGGATGATGGCATCATAAAGATACCCTTGTTGTCTTTATTTTTCTATTACTGTTTTTTTTTATATATTTTCCATAGACAGATGTGTACAAAATTTTAATAGAATGTTTTTGTTTGTTTCTTTGTTTGTTTGTTTGGTTGATTGTTTTATCCTACCAGAAAAATAATCAGGGATGTAATTTATGAGCATAATATAGATCAAGAAAATAAAAAGACTCAAAGTTGGAAGGCAGGAATTTGGTTTTCATTTTATTTTAAAAGAGATTTGTCAACTTGTTTCTCAGAAATTGTTTCATGTGCAGCTCAGTCCCTTTGAAATTAAGAAGGTTGTTTAGGTATACCAACAAAATAATCATAGAAAAAGCAACTAGGAAAGAATTATATTCAGAAATCCACTGCAAGTTCAGTAAGTATGATAAGAATTCAGTTATAGGTGTTTTTTTAATTGTCACTCATTGTCACTCTTGCTTAACTCCCATTACAAGTAAAAATGATATTTTCTTAGGAAAAAAAAAAATATATATATATATATATTCAGCTTTTAGCATCCAGTGTCTAAAGCCAAGATTTTGCCATGCTTCCTTCTTCTATCCTATTTTCTTTCTGTTCATACTGAGGTTCCCCAGTGTACTGACTGAACTAAGATAGCTCCTGGACAGTTTTCATACTGCAGAAGGTGAGAAAACTGCCTTCTCCAAGAAAACTGATTTATCAGATGAATAAGCAGCATCAGGCTCAATTAACATGCTCATTAGCATTTGGCTCCACTATGTTTTAAATGCAGTAAAAGTACATAATAGAGTACATAATAGTACAAATAATTTACATACACCAAAAATGGCAATGATTTTAAATGCACTGATTTTAAATTGACTGTAACATTTCTGCAAGAAAATCTGATCTTTTTTTGGCTATGATGAATACACCTTTTATGGAAAGTACCAGAAATCTGTGGAGAAACCTAAAGGAGAAAAAAGGGGATGCTCCTGAAAAAGTAACCTAAATAATATATGGAAGGAGTAGGAACAGAAAAAGATGTGAAAGGGAGGGAAGTGAGGAAAAAGATAGAAAAAGGAGGAAAAATAAATAAAAAAAAAAAAAAAAGATAAGGAGGTAGATAGAACACACCTAGATAGTACTCTATGAGAAAATAAGTACTTGAGGTTGAAGGACTGCGAGGAGGTGAGGTCACAAGGGCCAAAATGAAAGAATATAGAGGGAAAAAGAGCAATGAAAAATGAACAAGAGATAAAGATATGTAGAAGAAAATTGAATCAAGGAAAGAACTCAAATATCCAAAATATTTGGATATCAAATATCCAAAAATGAATACAACTAAAAATAATTATTCCATCATTTGATGCAGGTTTCTGCAGAAATACTATAGCAAATCAACCATTTGTTGGTCACATTTCTGTTGAAAAATGAGGAGTAGTTTAAAATTTGCATGTGGCTTGAAAAAGAGTTTTGACAGGCCCTAGAAAACATATTATTAGCACATAAAGTTGATAGCTAAATGTGTATTTTAATATTTAATGCGAAAAAATAAGGTAGACATTATAATCAAGAGCTTTCTATATTCCTTTATTTTTTTTCAGGTCTTTTTATCTTAATGGCATTTTCTTAATACCTAACCCCTGGACACATGCAATTATGAAATAAGTATACCTTTTCCTAATTTAATATAATTTTGGGGCATCCTGTGATCACATGAAATATTGAAAAGAAGTGTTTTGATCTGACAATTTGAGAATTGGCTTTTGGTTGAAATCTGTCTTGAAAGTTTCTGAAGATCTCTGTTCTTTGCTTTAGTAACCATAGAATTTGAAAGTTATAAGAACTTGAAAGTTTTCTAACTCGAAAAACAAATCTTTTAGCTTGAAAAAAAAGAGCTTCCATGTATAGGTACATACACACACACACACACACACATATATATATACACACATAATACTGTGTGTAAAATGTAAAGTGTGAAAAAATACTGTGCTTAAATGAGTGTCTGTACAGTGCCTGTACCTAGAATGACTAGCCATTATTTTTAGTCAAAGTAGGAAAAGCATAGACATCCATACTAGGATGTAAAAATTCCATACTTTCACCTAATTCTTATTCTCATATACTTTATGCATTGTATCATTTTGTAGAAACTGCCAGGTCAGGCAGTTCCTTGAGGTGGACAATTTTGTTCTTACAGCGAAACCACATACAATCCCGGAGTCTCTAATGATTCCCATCCTGGTGATTATATCATGAGTCTGGTGATGCTTGATCTTTAATTTAAAGATCTAGCTCCCAGAGACAGTTGTGTGAGTGAATCTCATCTCTCATTAGAAGAAAAGGTTGAGGGGAAAGAGGCAAGCAAGAAATCTTCACTGTGAGAACCTGAACTAAACATGCTCCTCCCTTGAGAGGGGAGGGAAAATGATGTCCTTCAGATGACACTAAAAATGAGTATTTTGCCAGGGGTGTGAGGTTGTTACTAAGGGATCTTGCCAGTTGCATCGTTTAAAGTGTCTCTCAATCAAGATAACTGCAAAGTAGCAGAACCTGCGCTCCTGCTGAGTAAAATAACCTTCATTTTCACTTTGTGAAATTTTTCATTTTTGTGAAAATATTCACTTTGTGTTAGGAGCAGCAGAACATACCAAAATTATTCAGGAGAATCTAATTATATTTATCTGGAAAGATGTATTAACCAGGAAGCTGCTAGTAGCTAAATTCTAAGTTTGCCAACAGTCTTATTCTGCCACTTTTACTCTCCAAAAATGAGCAAGTAAGCTGGAAGAATGACACTTTTGTGAACAATGAATAAAATGTTTGTTACCATAGAAATACTAGAAGATATTTGTTCCAGGTAAATGTTTGCAAATAATCTTGGTACCCAACTGTTCCAATCCACTGTCGGGGGAAGTTTTGATACAATCCCAAGAGCGAGATTAAGACACAAACGAGGTCAAATGCCATACAACCTTATAAGCTCTGTTTTCATAATAGCGATAGGACAGAAAGAAGAAGAAGAAGAAAAGGAAAACAAAGAGAAGAAGAAGAAAGATAAGTGAGCAAGCAGGAGAGGTGCAGCAAGATTAGTTACCACCACCACCACCAGTCGGGTCATGTTTTGTCATCTCTGCCTCGGTGCAGGTGATGATTTTCTTGGAATAGAGTTGAGAAGAAGGAAAAGAAGCTTCTCTCTTTGTGCACATCTCCCCACCCCAGGGAGAAAAACATAGTCCATTTATTGTCCCAGTTCTTGAAGAGTCCGCCCGAGATAACAAACCTTGAGCTGGTATCCCAGTCTTCCCACAGACAGGATGCCAAGGCCAAGAACTTGTTAACTGTACGGATAAGACACCTAGAGTTCATATCTTAGTCTTCCCAGAGACAGGATGCCAAGGCCAAAATCTAGCTAATGTCGTAGTCTTCCCAATGATAGGAGGCTAGGAATTTGTAAATTATGTGGCAACAATGTCGAGACAAAACACAGTCCACAATAGTCTCTTACATAAACATAGTCCACAATAGTCTCTTACACCAGCTGTACAAAAATAGCATTTTTATTTGACCACTCCACAGCTATCCCCCCCAAAACTCATTATTCCCCTTTCCACACTGATTAGAGTGGTTCACATGTATTGAAAATATAGTAAGAGATATGGAATAGTGAGGTGTTGCTTTTACAAACTGTTACAAACAACATTAAATAATATTATCTATACTGTGTTTGGCTTATTCTGAAACTTGTAACATTACCTGCAATTATTGAAAAGTACAACCATGACATTTAACATCCCTTCAGTATTTTGAACTTTTACATTTGCACTAAATTTCATGCTGTTTCTTCACTGTGGCAAGGACTAGATTATAAATATTATAGTGCATGTGCATTATGCACCATGTGTCTTTTTAGCTTACATTTGCTATACTTTCTTCCCATAGGTGGGAAATCAGAAAAGAGAAAGTTATATGGAAGTTATTTAGGTCTCAGCAGATAATTAATGATATAGCCCAAGAGGAAGGACAGAATGCTGCCCTGTTAAAATTATCAGATTAGGCTGGTTAGTGTGGCAAAGCAGAGGGATAGGAAACACATACCTATTATTGCCACGAGCATTTCACATGAATTAATAGGAACAGCATGACAAGATGACTTTTGATTCTTAAATTTAGATTTGTTTGTTTGTTTGTTTGTTTGTTTGTTTGTTTTTCCTGGTCAATTGTGGACCTGGAGCTATATCCCACCAGATGAAATTGTTCTTCAGTTTTCCCCTGCGTATATTAGTGAGGGCAACTAGAATTCTGAACAACATTGTAGCAACTTAATTTTAAATACAGTAAACAAAAGAGAAGTGCCTGAAAACTCTCAAGAGTCTCTTGAGGCAATAACGTTACAGGAAATATATAAATTTATATATATTCATTAGCTATAGTAATGCGAAGTACTTCCCAGTTTATAAAGGAGAAGTAAGGAAGGAAATCAGCAATGATATCAGTGTTCTTATTGACTGAAAACCTGGAGGCCTTTCTGAGGAGGAGTCCCAGCTGTGTTTTTTCATGATTCTGATTTGGAAAACTTGGAGGACTTTTTCACTCTGTATTCATTTTCTGACACATGTCACTTCAGTTTAAATAGATTCACTTATTTGAAAAAAAATGTGAGCACAAAGATTATGTCAAAAAGTGTATCTTTTCCACATAAGTGGAAACTTGAATTTAGCATATTTTCATTCCTTTAATATATTAATAAAAGGCACAGCATAAACAAGAGTAACAGCAAAAAATTATTTCATTTTTCAAATTTCAGCCATATTTTTTTTTTACACTGGGCATCTGAAAGCAATCAGCACTTCAAATGGTCCAGAATTAATGGTGTTAGACAGTCATACGCAGGACACCTACATCACTGCACATCTTTGAAAAGCTTTATAGATGCATGATCTTACCAGATATGCCTTAGTCCAGCCTAAATTGCCTGGACACACAGTTAGAAGTATAATTTTCTGTGAGGCTTTGTAAACCTTCATTGGTCTTTGTGTCATGTAAGGTAGAGATTATATGCTTCACCCAATTCCCTTCCCATGTTATATACATATCCTCATACTTAAGGACAACATTAAATCACAGAATCACAGAATATTCAACATTGGAAGGGACCTCTACAGATCATCTAGTCCATCCTTCCCGCTCAAGCAGGCACACCTACAGCATGTGGCACAGGGTGGCATCCAGGCGGGTTTAGAAGACCTCCAGAGAAGGAGACTCCACAACCTTCCTGGGCAGCCTGTTCCACTGCTCTGTCACCCTCACAGTAAAGAAGTTCCTCCCCACCTGGAGATGGAACTTCCTGTGTTTCAGTTTATGGCCATTTCCCTGTGTCCTGTCGCTGGCCACCAATGAATGCAAGGTGAATGAAATGCAAGGTGAAGGAGAGTGACCAGTGTGAAAACTTTGAAGGAAGGAGTTACTCTTTGATTGAAAGTCTTGTGACCAGAGTACAAAGTAGAATACACGGATGCGCTTTTCACATGACGTTTTATGTCCTGGATTAAAAGCTATTTAGGGAAGGGCTACTTCTTACCTTTCTTGAAACAGGACTGCTGTCCAGTTTAGAGGAGGGTAAACAGGAATCTTTAATTTCACTCTGATTTCAAGGTTAGGAGGAAGAACAGCCATAGGACTACTGCTAAACTTTTTAAATCTGGTATCAATGGTATCTCTAAATATTTCAGTGTTGCTTACTACTCTGAGGACCAGATATGTAAAAGTGAAGAGCTGTAACTTAAGGGATTTTGCAGCTCTAAACCTTGGGGAAGTGCATGACACGAGGAAGATTACAATGTTTTCACTTATACATGGCTGAAAAATCACTTTTGAATATAATTGGATATCCATTAAACCATGTGTATATTTGATGTCTAGTTGTGTCTCCTTAGATCAGTGGGTCCAGGTGCTTAAGAATGAATTGATAATGATTGGTTATAATGGCACTTTGCTTTCCATCTGTCTTCCATCTAGCCTTCTATCTAGTTTCAAGTATTTGAAACCTTTAGAAACCTTACCTTCAGATCTGAAAACTTTAGAAACCTTACCTTCAGAATCTTTCTGAGTCAAGCTGTAAGTGGATGGTAAGTTATATAATAAATTTTTAAGACATTCACACTATATAATTTGTGAAGAATGCATATATGTATATGCCACTTACAGAAGGATACTTAGATGTTCTCCAAAATAAATAATCATATATTTACATATGGGTAAACCTAATCACAATACATGATTTGCAATTAAAGAAAATAACTAATGTTGGTATTAAAAATAATGTACCAATTACCCTTTGCTAACCTTCTTGATATAGATATAGATTAAAAGAAAAATAGGAATATTATCCATTTAGTGTCAATCTTAGTACCTTCTGGCAATCTGATGATATGTTCATGCATTTATTTCCTCTCTCAAAACAAATGCATGATTTTTTAAACTAGGCATTGCAGCTTACCAGAATTGTTACCTACCCTGTTTCAAAGCATGCATTCTTTGCTTTTCTGCAGTAGAGATTTTGAATTTATGGAATACCTGAGTGATAGCTAAGAATTTAATTGGAGGGGTATTATTCTGTTGTTAAAAGTAATAATTCAGATGACTTATGATTTTGTTTTAGAAGAATATGAAATATTTTTCCCTCAGGTGTTTTATGACATTTCTTGTTTGTCTTTTGAGTCTAAGATAAAATTTGAGAAGTGTTTCTCAGAAAAGAATATGTCTCAAGCCTTCAATATCAGGAAGGAGAGCAATAATTCAAAACTGAAGGAATTAAATTCCTCAAACTGTTTATATAGTCAGGTGCTAGCAAGACCACAATAAACATAATTAGAAAAGAGCATGTAACTTTAACAGGAAAGCTGGAAGAAGGACCACTTTAGCATTTCCACCACTTTAGCATTTAAGTACCACTTTAGCATTTTCACCAGTTCCCACTTAACTTTCTATAGTGTCCTCCTGTCACTGTGCAGTGTTACAGCACTTGAGGTCAAAAACATAATTTTCATTCTGATTTTGGCAAAATGAAGCTGTCTGGAGCTCCACTCAGAGGTTCCTGAGTGAATTCTTCCATTCAGCCTGCTCTGGCCAATTCTATAACCTCAGAAACAAAGACCCTATCCTAAAGATCAAAATATCCACAAATAGAGTAATGTAAATACTGGATGAACTTGAACAGTATTGTTCTTTTTGGATCTCTCATAAAATTGACCCAATATCAATATGCAACCAGCTCATATTACAAAGAATCATGGGAAATTTGTAAATCAAAACTAAAAATACAAGTCATTTTCTAGACATTTTAAGTTTGCTATTATCCTCATGAAGTCATTATTTTAGTATTTTAGCAGTATTTCTTATTTGCATATATACACCACCATATGCAACATTTTAGGCATACCATATCTGGAATGCTATTATAAATTACCCCATTTCCTTTTTATTGTTGTGCAAAATGTTCTGCTTATAGCTCATCATTAATTACAAGGAAAATCTAGATCTCCTCGCATTCTAGTAGGTGTATGGTTTTACTGCTATAATCCTTTAAGAACCCTCCCTTTTTCTCAGCTGGATGCGGTCATGCTGTCCTAAAGGAACAGCTGTCCTATTTCACAAATCAAAAATAAGTAAAAGAAACGATCTTAAGTAGTCGGCTTCTCTTACAAAGGGAAGTGTTTGGCACTTTATATGTGCAGGAAAGCCAATATTACCAAAGTGAAAAGCAAAATCACACAGAAGTATTTTCTTAGGACTTCTCTTAAGAGAATAGAGATAGAGCTTCCCTCCTTGAAGAGATAACACTACATCTAATATTTTAGATTTGACCAAATATCATGTTCCTAATCAAAGTAGAGAGTGCAACTACTGCTTGAGAACTCATCAAGAAACTTGCCTTCTGTCTGTCCCTGATGGATTGCTCCTCCCTGGCTCCAGACTTGGAGATTCTCATGCAAGCACTAAGCAAGCTTAGGAATGGTTGTAGGGGGTAAAAAGGCCATTGATTCTTAGCAAACATTCATCTGTTAGAATATCAATGCTACCCTGAGACTACTTGATTTGCCTACAAACTTCCACCAGGATTTGCAACCATTATATACATTTCTGTATGCATGTCTCCACTGATGGGAGAAGAATTCAGAGGAGATATATATATATATATATATATATATGTATTTATAGTTTAGGTGTTTCATATGTTAGGTTTGGATAACTAACTGGTCTCATCCTGACATGGAGTCAAGTTGTGAATACATATTTAGAGATCAAGGAGGTCTCACCCCATAGATAATGCTTCATATTATTTAAAAATAACCTTAGGTTGCTGAAATGGATTCTAAGCAGAAAATAGTGTTGGTAAAACCTACAACGTTGCCTCAATGTCATTTCATGTATTTTTATTTTTAGTATCTTAAGCTACAAGTAATTCTGTTAAGATTAATGTATATGTGGTGGCAGACGAGCTGAGGTAGTAGAAAACATAAATGAAGAACAATGTAACAGGTTTTACATGCAGATTTCTGAGAAACATTTAGAAAAGAGTTTTAGAAAGGTATTAAGTCATAATTAGATTAATATTCTTCTATTAATAGGTTGCCATTTTGTCACTTTGCCACACAATAGTAATAGGAATACAAGTTTCATTCAATATTTATGACAGGAAATAACCAGAAGTCTTTTGATATATATTTTCAATGGCACCTGCTGAACTTAAACCAGAATATGGTTACATATGTACACTTGCTCTATTCTCAGGAGGTGCTGAGAATAAATATATTATAATCAGTCCAAAACAACAGAAGCCCTATCTAGAATAATAGGCACAGCTTTCTTTGAATGCATATCTTCATAATTTTGTTGCCAGCATTAAATGATTCCGTTCTTCAAGTCCTGTTCCCTTCAGCTGCACAAGTGACCAGTCATTCCTTCAAACCAAACAGATCTATAACAGTGTAAAACTCCTACAATTCTCATTAGAAACAGCTCTAATTTGAAAAACAGTTGAGAAGCATCCCTAACACAAACCTATTTTTGGAGGGAAAGGTGTTAAAGACCTGATGATCCCCTGAATATCTTAAATGCTCTCTGTATGGAACCATCTGTTTCATGGCTCTATGGAAAACACATAGATAGTGTCAAACTTGTTATGGCTGACAACATGTGTGTGACAGCAAAACTTGTTCCGAGTGCCTTGGTGACTTCTTTGGTACAGTGTGCAGGATGTAGTACAAATAATGCTGCACAGTTAAGTGAACATGTGGCTGTATCTTAAAGGGGTTCCAAAAAATGAATACAATGTTGCTTTGAGAAAAAAAAATATATATTCTGCTTCTTCTGAACCTGCAAAGTCTTACTTTTCTTCCTCCAAAAATGACAAAATCACATGTCTGTACACACACAACATGGAGAAACATAGGCTATATTCATTTAAAGAGAATCAGGAAAAAGGTATTGATTTGGATGTACCAACTCACTGGGGGGTTGATTTTAGAGCTTTGTTTATTAGAATATAACCTACTGTGTCCTAACTCAATCTCATTTACATCAAGTTGTAAGAAGGTTTTCAAACGTACAGCTACTATTTTAGAGAGCAATACACGTTTTTTTGGTAAAAAAACACATATATCATACCTGTGTCTTATTCAGATAGAATCAAAAAAGTGAATAGATAAAAATGGATCTTTTATACTTAACAGAGCTGCTTCCTTCATCCTTCTTTCTTTAAATGGTCCAATTTTCATAACAATTGTTTAAAAATACATTTTAGAAACTAAGGAGTACATTTCACAGGAACCTATTTGCATCAAGATATCTTTTATCATATGCTAGCTATAGAAGAGATCACAGTACAATTCATTTCTAATCTTACATTTGAAACAGCAATGTGATTTCTTTGCACTTTATACAGACCTTTGCAGTGGACTACCTGATTCAAAAAAAAACCTTCTTTTTCTCCAAGTTTTACTTTAGAGGCCCAGAGTACACTGTCTATGATAAAGTAAATTGTTTTAACAAACAGCAGGAAGGCAAACACAAGGGGCCTCCCCCTCCATTGCACTGCGGTCCCATTAACTTCAGCTGTCTTCACCTTGCTACCATTTTCAACAGAAGCTAAACTTTCCTCAAGCAAATGAATATTTATATACGCCTGTTTTCTTGTTGGATACTCAGACTGATCCTAGATCATAAATTTCCTTTCACAAGAAACAGTTTAGATATTTGTAATGTTAATATGGGTATATATAGATTATTGGTATATGAAGACTGCTTTGGAATATGAGTGGAAATGTACATGTGTGAAAGCATCAGAGAAACAGTAGAGCTGAGGGCTTAAAGCAGTGATTAAAACTGGCAAACAAGGACGGAACTGATGACAGTTAAACACATAAACACTGTGAATTTGCTTGCTATACCTTGATTAGAATACCTGAACATCAGCAAAGCCACAAAACAGAGGACTCATCAGCAGAAAACCTGGGCTCTGGTAGCAGCAGGGCATGACACACTGTATGTGCCATCCCTCATCGCAACAGGAATATAAAGACACCTAAAGCAAGAAAACAAAGATAATAGGAAGCAACTTTATCTAGTATTTACAAAGGGTAAATTAAGCAAGATTCTGAGGCAAAAGATCATGGTAGCTTTTTTCACTCCTAGTGGTTGTAAAAGACCTGTCCAAAAACCATCATGATCAATCAAGAGAAGCCCAGGGCGCATAGCTATCCGTAGTGAGGCCTCACACCCATAGTTTTATAGAGATAGTATCCATACCTGGTAACCCTTATCCAGGGTGCAGGGTGCACCCTTATCCACATTATGTGCAAGGGATCCTGGCCTGACCATTTGGACATGTACTTGGACAAATTGGATATCATTGGTGCTTGTGAGTATCAGATAATAAGCAAGTGAGATCTGGAAGGGAGTAAGTAAGGGGGACTGAAACCTCTAAGTTTAGCTTAGTTTAGTTTACCTAAATCTTCTAGTTTAGATTTACCAAAATAAAGTTTTATGAAATAAATGGATAAAAGCAAAGGTTGTTTCTATTTTTAAGTAATTGAGATGTACACCAGGCCATGTGCTGCAGGATCTGCTGTCCCAGGATTTGTACATCGTAACTTAAATACGAACCATATTTTGCAGCAAATGCATGCAGAGAGCTTCATAGCAGGCATTATACTCATCTTGGCTTTGGCAGAGGATAATAAATATTGGAAAAATGTTCCTGCTGTCAGATGTAATCCTGACAGTGCTCTGTTGTCTTCCACAGCTGAAAACAGCAGAACTTTTCTTTCTCTGTTTTCCAACCTGGACCATGTCCTGGCAACCATGAAAGTGGATGCTAAACAGCCCCACAATTATTGCTGTAAAAAATAACCAGGTTCATGTGTGTCACAGTGGGTGGTGTTAATGTACCTGTTTTAGCTCACTAAGTTTTCTCTCTGAATTTATTAATTCTTCTATCCACCAGATGGTTGTTTTATGGATATTCTTAGCTTTTTTTTCTAAATGTCTGACTGGCCCCAGCTAAGCTTCATTACTCTGCTCTGTATATTTGTGGGACTTAATAATCTCCCTGCCAGTATTCTGATAAGGCATCTGCACTTTCTTTTAGAATATTTTGTCATATCTTAAACTAAGTATTGTTCCTGCTCTCATTGCTATATTACTATGATGGGTTTTTTAGAGTTCCTTGCATTAATACTGTTAATGTATGTGTAGGAGCTACTGCCTCTGGAGTTTCTGGAAAAATAATGTTCAAATGCTAATTGAACCCAGCAGTCCCTGTTGCACCAGTTTTGTGTGTCTCATCTTTGGAAGTCAGACCCTGCTGTTTCTGGTGACAACAACACATTGTGATGTCTAGGAATAAAGTGAAAATTTAATTCTTTGTTTCTTCATTTGATTAACTATCATTTTTGTTGACCTCCTTCATAATTTTCTAGATAATTTATGTTTTCCAGGAGTTACCCCACCTGTTGTGAGCAATGCAGCTTTAAGAGAATTGCAAAAATTGAGATTATTTTTGCTCTACTACACCTTAGAAATCTAGTCAGAAATCATTTTCTGCTTCCCAGGCTGCAAACATAATCCTGAAATCTTAATCCTTACATAGAATACTCATCAAAGCTGCTATGAAAATATTTCCAACTAAATTGCGAATGGATGGAATCAAACCCAATATTGCTAGCAATAACAATATTTCTCATTAAATATTTAACTTAATATACCTGAATGTAATACTTTCTTTTACTCTTTGACTCATAACACAAGTAATGCACTGAGTATATACATACATTCTAAAGTGTGCATGTCTCTGTGTATGTGACCATTTGTGTCAAGCATAGATTTGCAAGTAGAATTTTTTTTAGATTTTTTTTACTAATTAGTAAACTTGATTGGAATCATAAATACTGATTTAGAAATTACACTTAGACATTTGTTTTTTAAATGCCTATCTATCTTCTAATAAAATCTGTACATAATATAAAGTTTGGCAGAAAGGTAATAATAATGAAGACAGAGCAGTAGCAAAACATAACTGGAACTATTTTTGAAGTATATTCATTTCATTCAAAAATGCATTATAAAGACAATTGAAAAATTAGAAAAGAATTGAAGAGTTAAGGTGTAATAAACTCTGACTACAGAGTAGACTACAGAGTTCTACTGTACTCTACATAAAGACTAGATTGCACTGAGACTCCCTCATCCTTTCTGCATGCCTGCCACCTGAATAGGAAGACTTATGGTACACATTTAGTGGGAGTCCACAGCACCACCTAAAAGTAGTCAGGTTTCAAGTTTCCACTCAGCTACTGCAGTCAGTACATCGTACCTGCCTATTTCTTTCTTAAAGACAGGACTTCCAGGTCTCCTTACCAAGCTCTGGTAGAATGAAGAGATTACTCCCACCAAGACAGAATAATACCTTTATGAATGTCTATGTCTCCTAGCTTTAAACCTACCCAGGTTTTGTAACAATATCATCAGCCCTGGTCTCTATGAATGGCTGTACTTAACTTTTTGACAAGTGGGATAGAGTGTATGGGAATAGCTTTTTCTAATAAAAGCAAGATACCACTGATGAGTTCGGAACTGAGCAGAAGCTATCACCCTTATAGCACACAAATGTCTTTGAAGTCTTAGTTTTAGAAAGCATGGAAACAGCAGTTATACTACTGCGATAATCTCTTGTGAGGCACAATAGTGTGACAGTGACTCTCAAAGATCGGTACTTCTCCTGTCACTTAGCTGCCCAGAAGTATATCTGTGAATATGCAAAGTTAGTAAAAATCATCTATAAATGGTTTGCTCTGTAAGAAATAAAAAAATGTACAAAGTCAACATTATCTCTGTAAACTATCCTGGTGAAAGCCATCTTAAAAGAAATAGTTTTATTGTCTCCCTCTTTTAGAACAATATCAAGGAGAAAAGGCACAGAGACAACCAAGTGCTGAGGGAACTGGCCAAGGTTATTGCTCAGCCTCTCTCCATCATCCTTGAGAGGTCCTGGAGAGCAGGCGAGGTGCCCGAGGACTGGAAGAGAGCCAACGTCACTCCAGTCTTGAAAAAGGGCAAGAGGGAGGAGCCGGGCAATTACAGGCCAGTCAGCCTCACCTCTGTCCCTGGAAAGGTGATGGAGCAGTTCATCCTAGAGAGAATCTCCAGGCATATGGAGGAGAAGAAGCTGTTGAGGAGCAGTCAGCATGGATTCACCAAGGGGAAGTCATGTCTGACGAACCTCATAGTCTTCTATGATGGGGTGACAGGCTGGCTGGACGAGGGGAGAGCCGTGGATGTTGTCTACCTTGACTTCAGCAAGGCTTTTGACACTGTCTCCCATAATATCCTCATACGGAAGCTCTGGGAGAGTGGACTAGACGAGTGCACAGTGCGGTGGATCGAGGGCTGGCTGGATGGCAGAGCTCAGAGGGTGGTGATAAATGGGGCCGAGTCCAGTTGGAGACGTGTGGCCAGTGGTGTCCCCCAGGGGTCAGTACTGGGCCCGGTGCTGTTCAACCTGTTCATCAGTGACCTGGACGAGGGCACGGAATGCACCCTGAGCAAGTTTGCAGATGACACCAAGCTGAGTGGAGTGGCCGACAGTCCGGAGGGCTGTGCTGCCATCCAGAGGGACCTGGACAGGCTGGAGAGTTGGGCAGAGAGGAACCTCATGAGGTTCAATAAGGATAAGTGCAGGGTCCTGCACCTGGGGAGGAATAACCCCAGGCATCAGTACAGATTAGGGGTTGACCTGCTGGAAAGCACCTCCACGGAGAGGGACCTGGGAGTCATGGTTGACACCAAGTTAACCATGAGTGAGCAGTGCCCTTGTGACCAAGAAGGCCAATGGGATCCTGGCCTGCATCAGGAGGAGTGTTGCCAGCAGGTCAAGGGAGGTGATTCTGCCCCTCTACTCAGCTCTGAAGAGGCCGCACCTGGAGTACTGTGTTCAGTTCTGGGCTACCCAGTATAGGAGGGACATGGAGCTTCTCGAGAGGGTCCAGAGAAGGGCAAGCAGGATGATTAAGGGAATGGAACATCTCTCGTATGAAGAGAGGCTGAGTGAGCTGGGCCTGTTTTCTTTGGAGAAGAGAAGGCTCAGAGGGGATCTGATTAATATGTATAAGTTCAGGAAGGGAGAATGCAGGGAGGAAGGGGACAAGCTGTTTTCACTGGTGGCCAGCGATAGGACGAGGGGTAACGGCCACAAGCTGAAGCACAAGAAGTTCCGTCTCCAGGTGAGGAGCAACTTCTTTACTGTGAGTGTGASAGAGCAGTGGAACAGGCTGCCCAGGGAGGTTGTGGAGTCTCCTTCTCTGGAGGTCTTCTAAACCCGCCTGGATGCCACCCTGTGCCACATGATGTAGGTGTGCCTGCTTGAGCAGGAAGGTTGGACTAGATGATCTCTAGAGGTCCCTTCCAACCTTAAATATTCTGTGATTCTGTGACTCTGTGATTCTGTGACAGAATGTCATACAGTGAAAAATGTTAAATGCTGGAGATATTTAACACATTGCAAACTGAGATAAAGAGATAACTTGATTATATTGTTTCTGTAAAATTGTCAGTGGAAAATACTCTCCACTATAAAGATATTTTCCTTTGGAATATGAAGTATAACATGAATTTACAGCTGTCAAAATATAAACTCAAATGAAAACTAATTTCTTCTGTTTTATTCTCTTCATGTCTGGACTAGATGCCTTTCTGGTAAGTAGTATTTAAACAAATGCTATTTGTGTGGTTTAGTGATATAAATGATGCTAGACAATCTTGTAGTTTCTTTCAGATTTTTTTTTTTGTGATTTCATGACTGAATGCAAACCAAAATAGAGAGGTGAACATAATGAAATATTTGAAGTATTTAGACAAAGAGAAATACTCGCTTCAGCAGGATGATATTCAACACATCAATTATAAAACATATTTTATTTCTCTCCATCAGGCAAATGGGGTAAATAATCTAATAGTTGGCATCAGAACCATTTTGTAGCTAGACTAGGTAGAAGTATTTATCTTGTATAAATAAAATAGCAAAGTATTGTAAAAGCCATCTTGAAATCTGTTTTCAGTTTTATTGTCTGCTTTTCAAACACAATGTATTTTATTAAAAAGAAAAGACAGATATGTGAAATGAGGGCTGGATGGAATGCCTTACAGTGAAAAAATGTCAAAAAGTAAAGATATTTCATATATCACAAATTGAGATAAAGATTACAACTTGACTATATTGTTTCTATAACATAAAAACTGAAAAATAAAGATTTAAAGAAAGGCATTTTTTCCTTCACTCTCAATCCCAGTCTTAACTAGTGAAATGTGCATTTCACATACAAGACATTCTACATATATTTTCAGCTAATATGATCATTGAGAAGAAATCATTCAATAAAGGAGATGTTATGAACCCTAATAGTGACTCGCATTTTTTTTTTCTTTTCTGCTCTCAGGAACTAGCCTATGACAGAATTATTAACTTCATTAGAATTACTCCAGTTTAGATCATCATTTTCGCTGGCCCTCCTTAGGCACTAAAATTCACTGCCAGCACCAGAATAAATAGCACTTTCAACAGACAATGCAGCTATAAAGGTCATTTTCCCCCAAAATAAATGGTTTTGTTATATCATGGCTTGTTTTAAACTACTTTTCCCTTCTCCACTCCGCTTTACTACCTTGTATTAATGGAACTGAATTAGGTGAGGCAGTTGTGCATGTGAGGCTAGTCAGCACTGAATTACAAGCTGTTCATGGACAGTGCCTCCCTATAAAGAGTATTGGGCTTCAGTGACTCATAACAATAGTCTTAAGATCCTTTAAATACTGAATTATCCACTGGTGAAGAAAAAAAAACCACCAAGATACAGGAGTGAGGTCTGCAGCCATCTGAAAATATTTTTTCCCTTCTTCTGTGCTTAACAGAGAACTTTGTGCAACCAGTTTTAGACAAGCTGAAAAGGTTTCCAATGTAGGCCAGAAAAATCAACCCTTGAAAACAGATTCACTGACCCTTCTGACTTGGGAATTTTTCTGTGAGTCATTTGCTGCTTTCATCTGAAACCTCCAAAGTATTAGTTATCTGACAAAGAGGAATTTACTGCTCTAGGCTAATCTGTCACTCTTTCTCATAGGGACAGACTATGCTCTGCAAAGTCAAGTGGGCTTCAGAGCTTCAATGCCAGAGATCTGCACTGCTTCCCCTCTGGGCACATGAGAAAATGTTTGGAAATGCCACCAAATATCCAGCTTCAGATGCCTGCCACTCTACAGGCCTGTGAACACTAATCAAAACTGAAGTTCAGTTCTGTTGATTTCTTAAAGCTTAAGGAAAGAGATGCCATTTAATGAACACTTGGATCCCAGAGCTGACTAAGATTGATTTCTGTTTTGTATTGTGGTGTAGATGCAGTGATTAGAAATATTAGTAATCCTCTCTTATGAGGTTTACTCTTATAAATGGATTACTAATATTTCCAATATTAGCATTAGGTTTCTAATTAGCATTCCAATACTAATACAAAAATGAACACTAATACAAAAATGAACACTGCCGGGGGGGTGAGGAGGGATAGACATGCCTGAAAGGGGAAGCAAGTGATAGGTGAGAGGTAGTGACTAAAGAATATTCCTGAAAAGTTTAGAGTTAGTAGCCTTTATCCTTGTTTCAAACATTGCATGAGTTTTCCTTCTCTTAAGTGTCAGAAAATTTAAAGTAAAATTTAAAGCAAGGCAAATTTTGAGTTATACTACAGTGGTAAAAGTCTTCTCCATGTTTCTCATAGCCTTCTAAAACCTCTGTGAATGAAAATCAAAGCCAGGCAAATTAACTAGGGATGAAGTACCTGTTTCTATCAAGAAAGTTCATTAAATATGGAAGTAAATTGGAGAGACATTATTTATCAATCTCTCCATATCCACCGACCAGGACTGGATATTTTTGGCAAACACTGAACTCCAATGACTGAACTCTTGATCATATTTGAAAAGCTTTTGGGAAAGATAAAAGATGGGTTACAAGAAGTTCTCTACATTCTGGAGCAGTGCAGCTAATGACAGGATGCTGGTTTGATTATTACCATACTAACTGTGCGCAGGTGACATAACCTCTGACAGCCCGTTAAGACTCTATGAACCCCAATGCTTTCAGTTTTACATAATCTTAATTTCACTATGAATTGCAAGATGATACCCAGAGTTCACTATACTTGCAAATTACATGCACATCCCTACTACAGCAGTTCTCTTAATACCAGTTTACATAGTGATGACGTAGAGCTCTGCTTTTTTTCCCCCACACTTCACAAAACATGGGTGATATTATGTATTATTACTATAAAAATAATCTGAATATATATTGAATCTAGACTTTCATTTTCCTATCTATACCTAATCTTTGTGGAGATCTTCCTGCAGTTATACAACTGTGGAAAATATGTGTTTTACTTTGTACTTACCCAGTTTTCCTTCTCACTTAAAAAGAACCAAATTGGCTCTGTTAAGTGCCATCAATTGGCTTAATTGGCTTATCATGTTGAGAACAAGTAAAACGTATGGCAAGTACACAGAGAGGAAAAAAAGAAGTCAACGTAATTTTTGGCATGCCCTTGATTATTGGTGTTACTGAGGTTGGTTTATTCAAATATCAGCTCATACATGCATCTAGGAAAACACACAATATTTTTTTCTGTGATCTATTTCCTGACAGAAATGCCTGACAGAATTCTCTCATGCTGAAATTTTCTGACCTTCTTCCATTCTGACAATGTTATTCCTGGATAACTTTCCAATGGTCAGTACACCACACAAATGAAGACACATTCAGAGCCCAGAACTGGAACAGAAGATAAAACAATATGATAGCTAATCAGAAACATTAACCGTTTTAATAGCAATCACTTTAAAACAAGCAAATACTAATGGTATTTGCTAACATGCTTTTTTTTATATACCTTGAAAGTCTTAAATACAAAAAGTGTTATTCACTAAAGTTTAAATTCACCAAAAATGGATAACTTTGCAAAATCCCAAATATATTAATTATATTTTTCCTGCTAAAGCATGCCTAAGTCTGAAGAAAAAGTTTGGTCTGAATAGTAGTTTTGAATCTAGTGTTTGCCTGACTTATTAGAAAGCCCACTACTTGGATTACTGCTTCAGTGACAAATATTAAATCACTAAGAACTGTAATTAAAATAACTTTATTACCCATACCCTACTGCACTTTTTCATTTACCCAATGGTATTTGATATCTTCTCTCATGGGTAATCTCTGCAATCTAATATTTGCCATCTGCAATCTAACAGGTAACTGTAAGTAGATTTTACTAATCAGGTATGTTTTCAAAGATGATAAACAACTGAATAGGACTTCTAAATATTCAATGGTAAAAGGCTTCAGAGATAAGTATGAAGAAAAGCATGATACCTAACTTCATATAGTACTAGGCAGAATCTATCTACTGCCAAAATATTAACCTGTAAAGAAATAAACTTTGACAGTAAGCAGAAATCAAATCTTTCAGGCACAATGAAATCAAACCACAGAGAGTCTTAAAAGACATTTTTACAGAAAGTCTCACAATCTGAAGATTTAGCTTGTTAGTACTATATAACTAATACCTAAGGAAACATAAATACTAACATGAGAATTTATTTTTTCTTTAGTATTAATATCATAGACACAACTTACTTGTTTTGTGCAAAACTCACTTGTGCCCAGCAAATTTCTGAAATCTCATGGACTTTTAAATTCTCATGTTAGTATTTATGTTTCCTTTGCATTTTTTATTGCATTTTTTATTACTAATCATATGCATGTAGTACTACCCACATGTGGATTTGCTTCCAAATACACATATGGATAATGTAGAATCAACATAGATTCTACACTAGAATTCTCTTTTTCTTTGTTTTTTTCTATGCATCTGCAGAATAAAAGGAAGTAAAAATCTGATGAAAATTTGATTTTTTTTTTTTTTTCTGTAGAATCTCTGGTAATGTAGTAGTGGCCAGATAACTGAAAAAAAAAAAAAAAAAAAAAAAAAAAAAAAAAAAAAAAAAAAAAAAAAAAAAAAAAAAAAGCCAAAGCAGTCCTGAAATATTTGAACACTTAGCAAAGTATGCACAGCAATACTTTAACTATTAGATTATGAAAGTGTTCTTCTTCCCAAAGAGATAAAATTTTATAACATAATAATGGTTTATTTGTCAATAGATAAATCCACTGTAAGTCACATCATGTAGTTTCTCCAGTAGGAAGAACAGAATACATGAATGTGTGTAAGACAACACACAAATTTTCTATAGGAATTCATTTTTCATGATATTAAGCATATCTTAGTAGATGAGCATCTTTCTTTATCCAAAACTGTCCTTAAAAAGTGGTCTGAAAGATGATACACTTTTGCAAAGCCAGTTCTTTCAGATGATTTGTTGGATAAGCTGAACGACACTGCCCAGACTTAGCTTCAGTAATTCCAGAGACCGCAACATCTGCAGCCCATTCAGGCATGATACGCCAAGCTCATTCATCTATAAATCAATTACATCAATTTCTGGAAAGAATGAGATGTGTCAAGGAAGCAAGACCTGGACAGGATGAAAGGACTTTTCAGAAATGCTACCAAATCATGTCTGGCTACTGTTTTTTTTTGTTTGGTTGGTTTTTGTTTTTTTTTTCTCCTTTTTTCTTTTCTTTTAAATTTCTTTAGTCATTAATGAATATTTGCCATTTTAGCATTTAGTTACTCATTTTAGACTCAGGCAGTATCTGGCTGGTCACAGAAACCAAAGCCAGAAGAAAATGCATTGTCAGTATATTTTTTATGTGTGTATTTGAGCTAAAGGCACAATCTAGTAGGGAATCAGTTCTAATACTTCCCTGAATATTCTTTTTCCCTAAGACTAATAGACTGATTATGTACTAACTTGCTGCCTCCCCACTGTCCAGCATCACAGAATCCAAATTTACTTTGCCTGGCTGAGTAAAAGATTCGGAACAGATGTCTTGGATAGATTAGGTGAATACATCACAGGGTCACCAAAAGGTTGTCCTACCCACTGCCACAGTCCAGGATCTTCAGTGTATTAAATGTGCCAGAAAAAATGTTAGCATCATGGTGGCCAGAAATACCTGCTGATATTCATACTGCTGGATTTAATCACATTCAACTATCTTGCCTTATTTCCTAGGGTGTTTTTCTGACCAGTTCTCAAACCAAGTTGCTTTTGCTAGCTTTCCAAATCCACTAGAAGGCATGAGGCCTTTCACAGGTACAAGCAAGAGCAATATGTGTGTCTGGCACTTCTATTTTTCATTGACAGGAAACACTAACTGCATCATTTCACAGCAATTGCACTGAGTGAAGCCACAAGCACATGGATGAAGAATAATCAACAAAGGCTGACATAGATGAAATTGATATCTGGGAGGAGAGTAGAGATGGTAATAATTCCTTTATATTTTCTTCTCATCCAAAATTTGAGACAAAAATAGCTAAAAGCAAAATAAAACAGAAAAGATACACGTAGACATGTGTTCATATTTATATGTGTATATGTATATATATACACACATATAAACATAGTTAAAAAAATAAGCCATTATCTGATTATCAAGGATACTGTCTATTTAATTTTTTTTTTTTTAAATCACAATTATATTTCTGTTATCTGTCTCAGATCTCCAGTTGAGGAAAATATCTGAGAAGGATTCATAAATTCATGAGCTATTGTATACATATTGTATATGTAGAGAAATAACAATTTAGAAATAATTAGACAACATAGTTATATAAATACTTTGAATATTCTCATTAAAATATCATCACAGTTTTTATCCTTAATGTCGACACCAATACTATTGAAAAGCATTTTGCTTGAATATATATAAATGGTTTTATATTCTTTTATATATTTATGTACATTCAAAGACATTGAATATAATAAGTTATAGAGTGATTTTATAGTCTGTCTTTTACTTTGTTAATTGAAAAAGTTAGATATTTTGTTTAAATGTTCCCCAGTGTGAACTGGCATACAGTCCCATTGTAAGTAACATTTAATCAGTAAATTTGCTTTCTCACTTAAGCTTATGTCTGCCTGAAAGCATGAAAAATGTTACTTTATATGTTTAATGGTATCAGTGTTTTTGATTTTGTTTTTATTTCTTCCTTATCCTTTTTTTTTTCACTTTTCTCTCACTAAATCAATGTCACTTGCCTGATTATGATGCTTAATATGATCATGTAGAAATTGTAAGAAAACAAATGTTGTGCATGACTGTATATCACTCATGAAACGGTTTTAACATCTGGCTTATGACTGATATGTTTCCTGGAGGAACAGAAGCTCAAAAATCAAGGAACCAGAAAATTATCTTTCTACATTCTTTTTTTTTTTTCTTTCAGCTTACAGAACATACTTTATGCTTGTTTTGTATCTGTAATAACCAGCTATGTATTTCAGCAGCTACAATAAACTAAGCACAGAAATTCATTTAAATTCAGAGTTATTAGACTCAGATCTTCAGAATACAAAGAAGGTTTTGGAGGTTATTGAAAATGCAGGAGGAAAAAAACAATGTAAGCTTTCACTGTGATACTATCTTTTGTTATCAACTTGCCCAAGGTGTATAATCCTCCTACCACGGAGCATGGCTTAGGTTTAGCTTTTTCTTTTGTAGAATATTTGAGGCTGGACTCTTGTGTCTGGAGAGAGGGGAAAAAAAAAAAACAAAAAAAAACAGTATTTCTCTGGAGTTTTGTATTGTGGTTCATTTATGAAATGCCTTTATGGATGCATGTCATTAGCTAGATCTTCTCTATTTTCCATAGGAACTGTGTAGGCATGCATTGCGCTTTCTGTGTTTGTTAGGAGCAGATAAGACTACTGAGTCTCCTATTTGAGACTATCTACAAATGTACAGCTATAGCACTTATTGCTGTTAAATCAGGTTTTATTTTATGACAAACATTGAGTTCAAAAATGAAAACTACTTTGTGCTGAAATATCTTTTTTTGCAACATGAAACAGATATGGTTCTCTACTCCTCTACTTCCTTGGGAAGGAAGGTTACTATGAAAGTAGGAACAGTCTTGGTCTGGATGATGCATAGCTGTGACAAGGTGTAATGCGAAGGATGAGCTGGTGTTGCTGGAAAGCCAGAAGAAAAACTCTACCTCTCGTCTAACACCTCAGAGGTAAATCTGTCCCTCTCTTTTTCAATGCTTTGCTGTCTGACAGGTTAGAGATCTAGGTTCAGATCTTCACTGTCTGGTTGAAAGTAGGTATTTTTCAACATAACTTCTTGTTATGTTGAAATAAATAGTAAGTGTAATAAATAGATACTTATATAGTGTAATATATAGATACTTATAAGTGTAATAAATAGATACTTATTAGGTATTGCAACTACAGGAACTTGCTACAGATGGCTAACTTGGGGTATTTCTTGCATAGGTATGGGATATATGCATATTCCATGCATATATCAATGTGGATTGTGAAATTCCTCCTTTTAAAGATGTTAAAATAATCATTCAAAGGAAATTAGAAAAAGGTAAATCCACAAAACTGTTAATCTAAATTATCAGTCTTCCTCTTTGTATGATCATTTAAGATTGATTTACATGCTTAAACGTGGATGTCCAGTGCATAGGCAACAAAAATTGCTTCCCCCTGCACAACTGTATTTTAGAATGTAACTGGAATAGATCCTTGGTTTGTTGCATACAAGCCAGATTGAAATTGTAAAAGTTAATGTAACCATTAGCCTAATGGTTCTGTGATCCAAGATCTGATTTAGTGCAGCTCAGCTGCTGATCTCAGTTGCTTTCTTGAGTGGATTTTTGTCAGTATGTGAAAAAGTACCTGTGGTAAAGCCACACAAACTAAGACAAGTAGAAACACAGATAGAGAGAAAAGTAATTGTTTAGACTATCGTCGTTAACAGCTCAAGAGCTCAAGAGAAAAAAAATACTGACATGGAAAAAGTAGAAAATCAGAGGACTGTACTTTTGCAATATTGGGCATCAGATGACAACAACAACAACAACAAAAAGGCACTACAGGGGCCACCCTTTCTGCCCCACGATCACTGCCTGCCTGACCACAACAAACTTTTAGGGTTGAGTAGGTCTGAGGATATTTACGTCTCCACTGATAGCTCACTAGTCCTAGCTATCTTTCATGAGTATTAGACAGTAAGTAAGAGCTCTGTGATTTTATATTTTACATCTCCCTTTTGCAGAGCCTCTGCCTACACAGATATTGCCAGGGAGGGAAGATTGCTTGAGGACCCTAAAATCATATCTCAACACTTGAAAAGCCTGAATTTCAGAGGAGTCAAACACTTGTACTCCCACTGTTTTTCAGAAAAAAAATACTAAAATGTGTTAGGTTTTCAGTGCTGCAATGAAAAGGAGTGAGGGTAAAAGGTTAAGATATGCAGCTGTGAAAATACTTCTCCTGAAACCTGCATTAATAATTCAGATAAGCCATATTTGATGCTTTGAAAATTTAAGAATAGATCCTTAGGATTTCTCCCGAAGCTTCCTCCAGTAATCTGACTCTAGAATAAGACCAAATTTAAGAAGGTATAACTCAAAAATTATTTCTAAGTTAAAAATAATACGGTATTTAAAGAGAATGCACAGTGAAAATGAAATCAAGATTTTAAGTATAAGCTTAGTCAGTATAACTGTGCTTTATAAAATTAGCATTTTTGTTTAAAACATGAGAGTAAAAGTCCTTCTATGCAAAAGATGCATTGAGAATATGAAGGAGATCTGTGAAAAGATGCTGCAGTAGGGTCATGTTTTAAAAGCAGCATTGCTCATTTAATAATGAAAATAGCTGTAATGATCCACTGTTTCCACAAGATAATTGTTTGGTCAATATTATATTATTCCCAAATAATGCACATTCACTTTAATGTCACCTATAGGATCCTAGTGCAATTGGAAATATTGATTAAAGCAGAGGCCATTATGCCAAGATATAGGCTATGAAATGTAGCAAGAATTGATTTCTATTATGCTATTTGGCTTGATACGAATAATGGTCAAGCATTCTCTCACACAGTGCATTTACACTACACCTGATAGGTTCTTGTTTCACCTTTCACCTACTGCCTTTTCTTTACAGTCTGTGACCACAACAAAAATTGTATACTGAGTATTAAGAAATAAAAATTTAACTAATTTTAAGAAAAAAAAAATAGTAAGAAGAAACAACTTTTTTTTTTTTTTGAATTACATTTAGGTTTTTTTACACACACTTACTATCTATATAGGCTGCCATTTCATGACACCTGAAGTGTTTGAGGAAGTATATTTCAGGACAAAGTATTTGATGTAATTAGGAATAAAGTAACTGTAAGTAGTAACGCACTGAAGGAAATTATTACCAATGCAAATTCACAATTTTGATGTTCAACTACCTTTCAAGGGTGTTATTTTTGAGAGACATGTAAAATGACTTTCAGTGAGATCTGTCAGATCAATGTTTGGTTAATTTTATCTGGCAATATTCTTGATAATATATGAGAATTAAAAAAAAATAATGCTGTTGGGTAAATTTAATCATTTGTATAACAATATTTCAATTTAAATTGTGTTATATTGAGCTCTTCATGTACTGGAGGATTCTAGGATACTTTCCCAGGGCATCATTAAGGAGTCTGATACTAGCCTACAAACATTTCTCAATAACCATAAACTGAAAAAGAAATTAATTTCTACTACTGTGTAAGAATGACTAACTATCTTGTTGCTGTCATCTCTGCAAGACAGAAAGCTCATTTAGAGTCTTGTCATTAGAAGAGACCAACTGTCATTGGTATAGTGGAAATCCCAGCAATGGATTAGCAAGATATGTACAAATTCTCAATTTGCTATTCAACGGAGTTGTGAATGTACATCACAGAATCATCACTCAGCAAGTCCTGCAGTGTTTCTTCAAGGATAGCTTGATCTTTACATCATATTGAGTCCTATTTCCTGACTTATTTATATTGATCTGCATTTTATTTATTTGCTCTAGGAAGGAGAAAAGCACAGATAAAGATGAAAATAGAATTTTAATGTTACTGCTAATCACTACTGCTACTCCTAGGCTGTCATATCTCCAGGCAACCAGTTGCTCCCTAATTATTAATTAGCATTTTAGGATGCAGCTCACTGTATATTGCAGATGATTTAGGGGGTAAATAGCATGATATTTTATGAATACAGTTCAAGGTAGTACTAAAATATTTTTTTTCTTACTGATTGCATCACTAAAACTATATGCTGTATATTATATATATATGTGCCATTAACACTTTTAGTAACACACCAACAGAACTAAGCAGGTTAAATGGAATATACTAATAATGTACAGAATTTCTTTTTTTTTTAATTGAATCATAATACTTCCATTATAAGTGGTACATCAATGTGCTATACTTTAAACACATTAGGATATTTCAGCAAAAGATCATCTTACATCTCTGTAAAACCATGTCAGTCTCAGATTAAGAGACTGTTGTTTCCTTCTCTCGAATAAAATACACTCACCAAAAAAAAAATCCATAGTTTCTGTCTTCTCTGTAGCTTGATTACAGACCTGATTAATCTTTCTTTCAGTTGAATCTGATAATTTTAAGTACTACTAGAATATTGGAATTAATAACAGTTATTCAATTTTTTTTTCTGTTATTTGCCTGCAGAGTATATTCACTTTACAGAGAGAACAGATGTTTATTAACTTCAAAGTGCAAACATCTCCAAAGTCACAAATCTTGACTCCACTCCAAGAGATGTCACATGGATGGAAAAGTTCATCACAACTTTTCCATGCATTAAATTCATTTTTTAAGTCTTTAAAGAGAGTGGCTGGATTAATCTTCCCTGAGATAAGGCATCTAGTGAAAGCCTAGGTGAGCTAGCTAATCTAAGTTGATCATAACACATCCTCTCAAGAGGGCGACAGGCATGCCTAGATGTAGCCATTTCTAGCCATTCTAGAATAACAAAGGTATGTAGAGAGGAAGAATTTTCCTCTGAAGGTATTTTCCTCTCTCCATTGACAATAGGAAGGTCAAGGGCAAGTAATATGCTTAATTTAGGTTGTGTTCATGGATATCATCAATAATATCCTTCTGTGTTTAAAGAGGGAAGGGCTGGAACTCTTTCAGTAGTTTTTCAGATTTCTGCTTTTCACCCCTTGAAATTAATTATTAGAAAAAATCAGCAACTATGCACTAAATCTTGATTTTTGCTATATTATCATGATATTCAACTTCACAAAGCTAGAAAAGTATGTAAAACGGAATGAGAGGTAAGGAACATAATTTGCATTTTACATTTCATTGGGTCGTAGTTGAAAATGATTGAACATAAAAGATGTAGAAAAATAGTGCCAAAATTCAATTCACTGTATAATAAGAAGCTTGAATTTCACAGAATGAGCACAGAGGACTGGCATTAGGCTCAGAGCACATCTGTCTGCATGGTGAATCTCTTAGCTTATTTATAGGCAGTGGTGATTAAAGAGAAACTAACTAAAGAATGCAAAAATAATTAGAAATGAATCACGAGTAAAGGGTATTCTATCTGCACACCTAAAACCAAAATACTGAGTCTTTGTTCAGTTCAGTCCAAAAGTTGGCATTGTATCTTAATACTTAAAGGAATTAAGACTTATATGTGAGTATGCAACACACTCACCAGCTGGCCACATACACACACAGGTCAAGAGTAGCTACAACGAAGATTACATATTGGTTCACTGAATCAACCCAAAGTTACATGGAGAAAAGATCTTTTCCTCATAGGAAAATAAAAGTTTCCAGAAGCGACAGCTTTAACACTGCTTGGCTGCTTTTCATTTGTTCAGGCTGCTTTGCAAAAGTTTGTTGAGAACTGATAGCCAGTATCATGCAAAACAAACAATCCTGACAATGCATAAAGCTTTAATACTTTCCCAGTTTCTTTCTATTACGCATGTTTTCTGGACAGAGATCATAATTATATGAAACTGTCCCTAAATGCTGTGATTCATTATTAATTGAAACTCATCTGCCTTCACTCTGCTATTCATATTAAAGCGATGTAGCCCTTGAAGTGAAATTTGTCAGTATGGTGCTACAAACCTTTTTGGCAATCACACTTATCAGGTATATAATACATATTGAGAGAGAACTGCTGTTCAAAATGCCTGCCAACCTTTCCTTGTATTCCAGCTTCCACCTTCCCTGAAACCGTCACTAGCAAATATATTCTTTATGGGTTTTCATGACTGCATTAGATGATATATATATATTTCTTTTTTCCCAGATATTAGAATATAAAACTTCTAACTGTCCTAACAAGAAAAAAAAAAGTGAATGTCACACCATTGGGCTACAGCTCTGGCAGTGGTAACCTGGCTATGAAAAGTAAACATTCTGAAGACTATGAATCATATCTAATAATATTTTAATTATTTCTACTGGCTTGTTATGTTAAGGGCAAGAACACCAAATGAAATATTTCCATATGCCAAGTTTATCCAACCAGGTTCTTATTACTGGAGCAGTATGAGCTAAGTTAAAAAGAGCAATGGAAGGTTTATGCCCCATTTTTACCTTGTTTACTAAAATCAATACATTTGAGGATAGTGAGGCGGTAAGGTGCTAATAAAAATCACCTTAGGACAGAGACTTAAAACAGAGCCTCATGAAAACAAATGAATCTCCTTACTGAGTGGAACCTGAACGTACAAGGCTTAAACCTCTGTGACACTGTGCTGGGTGTTTGCACTGAAAGTGTTTGTGTGAATTACTGACAGAGAGAGTGAATTATACAGTGTTTATTCAGTTAGGTACTTACTGTACATAAATCATTATTGATACAATTTACCATACTATTTGAAACTATAACTAGGATATACACGTCTCAAAAATAAAAATTTAGGTTTACACCACTGAATCAAAACACTCAGATAAAAATATTGAGCATCTGCTGTTAAATATTCTCCAGAAAAGTTTGTTTCTGAAGGTTTTTAAATCTTCTAGAAGAAAGTGTATTTTTTTTTTAAGAATTGCTTTAGATTTTATCTTACTTTGCCTTAGCCTCTAAAAGTAAGATTTATATGCCATATGAGTTACAATTTATGTTTGTTCTAAAACACAAGCAACATATTTTGTCTGGATTTGTCTTCTTAAGATGAAGATTATTTCCTTATAAAATTGCCACATAACAGAAAAAGTGAATGGATCAAACCTTCAGCTTGCACTGTAAATGCAACTTGCAATGAATTATCACAATTAAGCTTTGCAGGGTGTGAAAGAAATTAGTTTTTTTTCTTAAGATTTCTCTAATTGTCTTTACATTGCATTTAACATAGTAATGAAAAAAAATAATACCATTTTCAATACTCCTAGCACCATGAATGCCGAAACATCAGTGGTTACTCTTAAGTTCAGAGAGTGTCTGTCTTCTTCCTCAAGAACTGACATTCCGTGAAGAAAACATAATAGCTTTGCTCTAACCATGCCAGCAGTATTAAAAGAAAAAGGGGGGGACTTGCTTCATGATTTTTGATTCCTAGCAAATACTACACACTAATGGCAATGCTTTAATTCAAGTACAGCAATGCATATGTGTTCAGTGAAAATCGTAATAGTGTCCCTGACTTTTATTCCTCAGATTTTCAATTTTAGACTTTGTCATCAAAGAGACAGGAAAAAAAAACATTCTCTTCTTGTTCTGTTTATCACTATTACATGAATAAGCCATTTAATACACTCACTCACAACTTATATGCTTCTGTAAATATGGAATGTGAAAGATTTTCTGGTATAGTAATTACACATTTTAACAATATTTTTCTTAGAAAACTAGTTATAGCAGCAGAGGACAAAGTTTTTGGATTTTATTTAAATTGCTGTTTGAATGCTCATTGAGAAGAAAGAAGACACCTGTGACTAGGAAATGGGCTTAACTGCTATGATTCCCTAAGGCAATACTCACATTTTATTAGACCTCCCAGAAGATTCTTTCAAGATTTGCACATTCTGTTCTTGTCAAATACAGCTGTGGCCTGGAGTCTTCAGAGCAATTCTTAAGAATGCTATTTAACAGAACACTTATCTCAGATTGTGCTAATATGTCAGGTTAACACAGTATTTATTTTATTCTTTGTAGTTTTGACTTTTATAAAAAATATTTGTTTCCAAAATTGCTCACAAAAACCTGCAATAGTGACACCAAATAGAATTAAAAAAATATATATTTGGATCATTGTCTTGTTAATCCAGGGAAAAAAATAAAAAGAAAATAAACAGAGTTTTTTGCTTTTTTGTTTCTTTTTTATTTAATTAGAGTATTTCAAAATTTCTAATAAAGTAAAATTAGGCTATGTATATGAACAATCACTTTAAAATTTCTTTTTGCTTAGTGGCTTAGTTTGCCATTAAGCAAATAGAAATTCATTCTCTTTTGGAAAAAACAGATTCAAAATGATTACATTAACGTAGTCTCAACACGTATTAGACTGTATTAATCTGTAAAATGTACCTGACAATTATACCCTTGATTATAAAAATGGGATACATGGTAAATCACACGCTGAAAAAAAAAAAAAAACAGATTGATTGTTGTACACAGGAAAATAATATATATCCTATATCCCTTTAAGATCCTCATTCAACAGGAAAATATATGTTGCACATATAAATATCAAAAATATATCGTATAAAGGAAGAATAAAACAATATAAGAAAGTATAAGAAAAGTATAAGAAAAACAATATAAGTGAGGGTGTCTGATATATATATAATATAAGGGTGTCTGATAATTATTGTGTTCAGACTGCTGTGAATCTTTTTAGATTCACAGAAGCTTTTTAGAGATGCAGGAAATTTCTTCTTCTAACAGCTGAATGGTCCAACACAAGCTATGTCAGTTAATTTGTCCCAGAGCAAAACCAAAAACTTTTAATGATTTTAAAGCAAAGTCTTCTCCAGGAGAATCAATGCATAAATGCAATGCAGTATAATGAAGTGAAGTATAATGAAAATCATACAGATACTGCAAGAACTTTCACAATGGAGAATGTCATTGCTGCTATTCTCCTAAGTCTGCTGCCAGCTCTTCAGACCACTGATAAGGGGAGACTTTCTCCTTTCTGTAACATTTGTCTTAAACTGATCCATTGCAATGCTGCAAGGATATAAATTCCAGAAGAAGGATAAAAAGAAGGAGGAGAAGGAGAAGAAGAACATGACAATGACAATGACAATGACAATGACAATGACAATGACAATGACAATGACAAGAGGGAGAACAAAACAAGAGCCTTTCTTCTACATGATATAGAGATTTACCTATGTTTTCAGATGCTTTACACAAATTGTATGTTCAATCCCCCCTTTCTACTTTCATAATACCACATGAGAAAATACATATGCTTGTGGGCTAATGTGGATTACATCCTCCAGGTTATTCTGTGCTCTGCTTAGAAATTTTGCTATGGTTTTATTACATGAAATAAAAGAATTAATGTTTTTTCTTCTGTTCTTCTTTGCATTGAGTATTTGAAAGTGAGCTAGCCTGTATATTGAATTATTGTTTTCACATTAAAAGAAAAATATGCTCTAAATATGCTCAGCTAAAGTACTCATCATCTGAAAATTCAAAACAAGTGTCATATGAAACAAAAAGCATGGAAAATACCCTCATCCTTTTCAGCAAATCATTACTATCCATCTCAGAGTCAGAAACGGTTTTCACTGAAAGGTTCAACTGCCTTTATTTAAAAAAAAAAAAAAAAGAAAAGACAAAAAAAAAACACAAAAAGCACACTTTATGCTTGCTGTGTTCTTGTTCATTTGGCAATACATAAGACTTATACACAGAAATATTTTTGGGAAAATTTATCCTTTCCCTTCTTTTCTGTGATCATCGGTTAGTAGATGATAACACACCTGGGACACACCTAGAATATATATTTTTTCCTCAAAGAATTATAAGAGCAGCTCATTAAAAGAGTAGCTCACTAAAATGTACAACTAATCAAAAATGTTATTACATTAAAATACTTTCAGAATGAGTTAAAAAAAAAAGATTTCTGCTAAAAGCAGTGTGTTCTTTTTAGAATACAAAAAATTACTTTGAAGGAAAAGGTTTTACAGACACAGATCCTCTATTCAGAGATTGTGTTAAAATGGTATCTCTAGTTTTCTGCGTTGGAAGCATAACAGTGAACTAGTTAGTACTTCATAATATAATTCAAGAGCACTAAACATATATTTTAAAATTGATAATATAAAATAAATCTATCAGTCTTTTTTTTTTTTTTTTTTTTTTTTTTTTTTTTTTTTTTTTTCCATATGCTGTGCTTCCTGTACTCCAGAATTATTGTGCCACCTTCTCACTGCCTTCATCTCTGTTTTTCAGCCTCAAAGATCTTTTTTTTTTTTTTTTTTTTTGGCTTTTCTTTTAAAAGGTCAGTTAGTGATGAAATGGGCTCTATATGAGGTAAATGACTTTACAGAATGCCCTTGAAAGATTTTCATTTGCAGTACCATCTGTTGTATCAAATTTATCTTAGTAGTATCTGTTATACCCAACCTCTACTACATATCAGTAGCAAATTAAGAAAACAATTTCTCTACTCACTGCAGAGTGTTATAAATATTAGTAGGATGACTAGACTCTCACTGTACAATATATCCAATATCCACAAGGACAGATAGGCTTTGGCATAAAAGAGTTTTCAATCTAAATTGACTTAGACCAAAAAAGTATCAGTATCATTATTACTGCTTCTGAGCTGGGGAGCTGAAGCACAGATATATTAGACTCCTGATCCACAAAAAGACATCTTGTATCAGAAAGCTTGGAAATGATCCCCTGATGAATGTGAAGATGTAGGATGCCTAGCAGAACTTTGCAAAATGAGTAGGTTTACAAATACAGGGACGGCAGTTAATATACCAAAATGATTGTACTTAATAGCAGAACCAAGTAGCATGTGTGTGACCTAAGTGAAAAGAGAAGGACCTGAAAAGGGCTAACTTTCTTAGATGCAGTGGAAAACACGACATATGATTCACATATGCATCAACTCATGAGATACAAAGAAGGCAGTGTACCTGCCTTACCTTTTGGAGGCAGAGCCTTCAAGGATGGGAGGCTGTTCATGCCCTTAGCTAATACACAAGATGGATTCTAAAAGAAAATGTAGAAGTACTAACCCAACAACAAACAGGTATCAGGCTTCTTATGGATTTCCTTGCATTAAACGATATTGGCAAAAAGATAGAAATTTGATGGTACTCTTCACTAGTTCCCTACAAACAAAAGCTTCATTATATAAGAAAGCAAATTTGTGTCAAGCAAGTTGCACTCATCATACATTGGAGAAGTGTCAGAGCTGATCTGAATTAAATGAAACATCCAACAATTTAAAGATTCTTCTCAAAATTAGAATTCATAGCAGGTACGATTTAGCCTTGGATTAGGAAAATTATATGATGGTTACAATATCTGAGGAAAGAGAAGAAAAATGTGCAGTATCCATTTGGATAAGACCCTCTCTCATCAAATGGGAGCTGCCACCTCAAGATAAAATTACAGTAAAGCAAGACAAGCAATAGTGTTGCAGGAAGTTAACCCTTACATTAAAACATTAAATTCTTACATTAAATCTAAGATTAAAAATAAGACAGTGATGCAATAAAATTAAGCTCACAAAAAGAATGCATTTTTCACCACTATTACACTAATCTCATCAGTACCCTTGCACCCTGTTTGGCCCCCACATATAAACAGGACCAGATTACAGCTCTTTAGAAAACATTTCTGACAAACTTCTGCCATCTCTGCCAACAAGTCTGCAGCATGAGATCTCCAAATTACAAAGGTCTGACCTGAAAGTGAATACCAAATTCCAGAAGAGAAATTCTTGCAGTAAATTCAGAGAAGGACAAACTATGAGAAAAAAATACATGATTCAGAAGACCAGGTGCCTAAGATACAAATACATTTGCGAAGGATTCAGTCAGCAGAACATTGTTCCCTTATAAGAAGAACAAAGCACAGGAAGACAAGGAAAATAAGTAAAAGAAGTCAAAGAAGAATAAAGTACAGGAAACCAAATTAAGGTCCCTAGACTACCAGGAACTACTGGGATAGATTAGAATTTCATGGGGAGACTGGACCAGTTCTGAAAGAAGACAAACTACCTATTCTGAAGAATACAGCCTTAGGCATTCAGTATGACACAGTACAACACATGGGTAGAAATACAAACATACATGTAATAAATGTAAGGAAGAGTCACACAAAGAAAGGAAACACTATTCTAAGAGAAAAAATAAAGCACAAATGTCCTTATTCTTGGTGAATATAAATCAGGATTTCTTTAATATAGGACTTTTTTCTATACAAGAAAACTGGAAAATATAAAAACCTCCAAGGAACACCTGGAAAAAAATAAATAAAATTTGAGCAATTGCAAATGTAGGTAAGGGTAACAAATATCAGTGTGGTTAACTCCTAAAATTAGTATATGTGAAACTGGAAGATCTTTAGAAATGATAAACTGTCTTTTGTAGACTGAAAGATTTATAAAATTAGAACTAATTAAGTGCCTAACTAGGGAAGTCTTAAAAAAAAATACAATGAAATACAAAATGCATAATATATTTTGACAAATGTCATGGAGTTCTTCTAATTTATGGGCAGTAAAATGGTAAATAAAAGACCATTTGTCCATTAACGGGATACTGGAGTGATGTTAAGTGCTGTGTAGCAGTGGGCTAATTGTATAAATGAAGAACAATCTTTGCATTGAGTCTTTTGCAAAATGTCCTTCAAAATAAAGGAGAGTTTTAAACAATAATTGGGCAAGGACTCTAACAGATATCATATTATTATGAACCATATGTGTACAATTCTGTACTGTACTAAGAAATATCTCTCAAACTCTACCTTTAACTTAACCCCAGCTTAACAAAACTGAACCATTTTGTTCTGGTAGTAGCATATTTGCACTCTCCTATGCTTCTGCATTTCTAGAACACTAGAAATGTGGCACAAGAAGGTTCCTCTGATTTTACAAAAAATTATTTATTTGACCTGACATTTGCCAGCATAAAAACATATTGCGCTCATGATCCACAAGTATAAGAGAATAATCTCTCCGAGCCCATCTCTCTGTTCCTTTTTTTCCAACTCTTCCCAGATAGGCGATTAGATTAGTATGAATGAAGTATCAGCTGAAAAGCTTATAACTAGTGACTGATAGTCTCTGAGACAGAAGAAAGCTTCTTGGTTTGATTTATAATATGAAATGCACAGAGATTGCTTACAGCCACAGGGCATGAGCTCTTGCTGAACAAACTGAATCCCTTCTCATGGTTTGCTTAAAGGCAGTAACAGTGTTGGCCATGAAGCTTCACACTAAAGGCATATACAGGAAAGATGTTCATAAGTAAGGGGTGTATTGAGTGCATTTTTCTCATTTAATTACCATTTGTAAGAGTTCCTACACTATTCAGTATACACTTTACATATTTGTACCCAGTCATCTTGTACCTAGCTATGTATTTGTACTCATTACCAAGGCATTATGTATGGGATGGTATTTTAATAGAGAATAGGCTTAGAAAGAAGCATAACATATTTTTTTCATCAGGACAGGAAAAAAAGAGAAAATGCCCTGTGATTTGCCATTATGTCATTCAGATAAATATTTCTGAAAGGAACACCTTACAGTGGAAAAGGCTTGATAAAGTCCAGAACAGAATTGAAATCTCATCTGATAATCCCTTGTTATGAAGAGTTTTTACATCTATTTTGCTTCAGGATTGGCCATTGCTCACAATTACTGAGGTCGAGTACATCTTGGCAGTTGAAAATAATTTTCTGCAATCATGTCCTACCTCCTGCTCGTAGTGTTCCTTCCAAATAGGTAGTCCTCTCCTATGAAAAAAAAAACAAATATTCATCAGGCATGTCCTAATGGCTTCCCATAAGCACTCCTCTTTATGAAAACAGATGATTAAACTGGGCCAGCAAAGACAGCAATTTCTTGAAATACCTATAAATCAGTAGAGAATATTAAATCTCTGTTTCACATTTTTGTCAGTGGTCCTGAGCTACATTTGATATTTCCTAGGATTTTGTCTATACCCTTGCTGTTCATTGTAAAGCTAAACTCAGTAAAAACATTTGCAGCAAGAAGCAATCATAAATACAAACTGAAATGAATCACAGAGGAAAAATGAAAAAAAAAATCAGTTCAACAAAGAGTTCTTTCGTGTCTTTAACCACGGCAGACTAAATGGTTTTTAATGTTCATTAGAACTCAAAAGAGGGAACAAAAAATACTGCTGTTCCTTCATATGCTTTATTGATTTTTTTTTCCTTTGGGGTTCTACCTGAGTGACAAAATAGCGTATCAGACCTACCCATTAAGCCCATCCCCAAAACAATTTTTTTTTCCTTAAAAACTACGATGTAATTCAGAAGTTAAATTTAATGTGATTGGCAGAGATTATGCAAGAATACATGTTATTTCTGATTTTTAGCTAGGCAATTCTCCTCAAACAGCTTCACTTATTTGACCCTAGGGTCTGCTAGTTTAATATAATTTCTTGAATATCAGAAGGTATTTATAAATCTTCACATGTTTACAATTTAGGATGCTCAACATCTAACTATGTTTGAAGTTCAGACTGCTTTGGAGAAGCTTTGTGTTCCTAATGATTAACAAGGAGACCATTAAAAATAAATATAGTTTTTGACAGAGTGTATTATACTTTGATCTAATAATTAATGCAGCCTCACAACTACTTTATGGGGTAAATTACTTCTGAAGATTCATATGTACTCTTTTTCCACAGGTGTTAATATAGATAAATGGACTGATGACTACATGCATTGAATTACCACAAGGTAAGAGAAACCATAGGCACAGCCTTATTTTGAGAAAAAGAATAAGAATTTTTAGTTAGTGAAAGCTAAGTAAACTCAGTGTTAACACATAGACTATTGCCAGAGAGTAGCTAAGGCTTGGTAAATTGCCAATTGAGCTTGTCTTGCGAAATATTCCAGATTAAACTTATACAATATCTTGGTGGAACTAACTGGTCGAATGGGCAATTAGTTAAAGAAAAAAAGGTATGGACCTCTATTTAGAAAATGGTAACGTCAGAATCTGGTAACAAGCAAACTTCTAAGAAGGCTTCTTTATGAAAATGAAATCAAAGTCATTTTGTTCCTCACCATGGCAATACAATTTTCAGGAAATTGAGAAATAGGGGAGACGAGCAGGCAAGACAATTACTGTGCAACTCTTTACAGAGTTGAAAAAAAACACCCCAAACTATCACTTTTTGAAATACAAAGGAAGAATTTAAATATTTTGGTTATGTCTAGAATGCACAGAGATAAGCAGAGGACAAGGAAGATGTCTAAACTTGATTTCCATTTTAAAAGCTGATATAGATGCATATCTCTGTCAAAAGTACTCTGCAAACAGAAGATTTCAAAGGCTCATTAAGATATATTTAAAGTTGGTTAGAAAAAAGGACTTTTACCTTGCACCACTGTTCAGAAATTACTTTCAATATTATTTTGTCAAATATGGCCAAAATAACAACTTAAGTTTTAATAAATATATGACATCAATTAATGCACATTAACACCTTCTTTTTTTATATATATTCAACTGAATTTATTTCCTATTACTTTTTCTTTCCAGTAAGTGTTTTTCTACAAGTTAGTGTCTGAATACAAATATTGCTGAGATGCATGGACTATTTCACTGATTAGCTTTTGTTACTTCACAAATTAGTAAATACAAAGTGAATGATATTAAGGATTGCTAAAATGACCTGTTTTGAATTATGAGAGCAATCAAGAGCAATCAGCGTATGAATGAATAGTAGATACTAGTGTTAACTTGTTCTTTTGTTCCTATCTTGAAACATTGAAATGCAAAAATATTTCTAAAGAAAAATAAATATATCATGTAATATGGAAGTCAAGTTATAAATATTGGCATAAGACAAAACAAAGGTCATACACGATCAAAGAAACTCCTTAAATAATATAATTATTTAAACACTTTTTCTGTATAATTCATCAACATTCTCTTGTTCTTTTCTCTTTAGTTAGTGTTTCTGATTTTGCATAACCACTGAGCAGATGGTTAAAATTGATACTTCTTCTGTGATTCCATGATTCTGTGATTCTTTTTATTCCACTATGCAGGGGTGCATTTTCTTCAAGCTGCTAATAAGAATCTGAACACCACCTACATTTGCTTTTCTGGAGACTTGCTTTGCCCAGCCAATCAGATTTAAAATAATGGCAATATGAGAGGGTGAGAGAAATGCCAGACTTAAGCAGTATGAGGCTGCACTTCTAGCTGTTTCATCCCCATGTATACTGCAATGCAGTCATAGCTGCCAGTCAGCTTCAATCTGTGTTTGGGACACAACACATGATCTAATCCTTTACATCACTGCCCACGTCACTGCTTACAAAGATCTTGTAGCTCTTGGCACATTGGGGAAGTGAATACAAACCTTGTTTGCAAACATAGAAATCTGCAGGAAAATTCCACCCAGAGGATTGATTCCACTGCTGGAAAATAAAATTGGAGTAGTCGTTCTGCTTTTCTTGTCACCTGGGCCACCTGGCTCCACTGTGCTTCTTATATTGTATTTGTACAGGAAAAAAAAAAAGGCTAGTGGTATTCTGCTCAGTAATGAAGGCCTCTCGATACTCTCAGAAAAATCGAGAAGAACAGCACTATGAATATCTAAGGCATTGGTTATTCCCACAGAATTATAACCTGACTACCTCTCTGTATTCAAATAAAGCTCTTTCACTTATAGTAACACTTGTGTTTGCTCTACCTCAAGCCATCTACCAAACTCCTTGAACACCGTATTCCTCCTGTTTTAAGCAGCCTTTCTTATTCTATCTGAGGATTACATCTGCCGTGAACTTTAGTGCACTGGTACAGAAATCAACAGATCAGGCCTCACCTCACATGACACATATTCCACAAAGAAAATATCTGTAATACAGCATATTTTCAGGATCAAAGGACAGATTTTACTAAGCTACTGAGACAGAGTGCCAATCTCCCTGCTCATAGTGAGGGAGATACTCCTTACCTGCTATGTAAAAGCTTGAAGTACATTAGTATACCAGACATGCTGCCAGACATACTCAGCGCAGGGTAGCATATGACATGTACCCACAGGTGACTAGTTAATACAATTTCCTTCATTTTCAATCAGGGCATATGCAGTTTAATTTAGATAGCTGTTCATTCTCTGCCACTGGGGCTTGTGTCAAACTTATAGAAGGGATGCAGCAAACTGTATTAGCATAGATATTAAAGTCACTCATTATAAGTATGACATGGCCAGAGCAGGCAAGGCAGCACCAGGTAAAGCTGATTTGAACCTGACCTGAAATTTTGTTCCTGAATTTGAAAATAATAGCTACTAACTACCAAAAGTATTCAGAAGGGTATTTTAAAAGCATCATATGTATTTTGTGCTTGTGCTCTCAACCCTAAAGATATTAAATGTTAAACCATAGCTGTCTACCATTTCTGATACTGGTCTTTGTGCTTCCTCACCTAAACAGAAAGGTGTCTTCCTAATTCATTGCAGATCTTGCCTGATTAAATAACAATTGTTGCCACATCTTACTTGTACCATGGCAACAGTAAGAAACTCCAGTCAAGATTAGCTTTGCACTTTACCAGCATTAAATGCAAAAAAGCAAGAAGATGTTGTCTAAAAGAGCATTTTCAGTAAATAAGAGGGAAAATAAATGGGAGGGGAACAGAGAACCAAAGGGGTGAAGATATATGTCTGAAGTTGTCAAATGAAGCAAATCTGAAATAATAAACAGTCTTCAGGTCACCTAGCTCCTAACGTTTTGGAGCTAAAGCTCCTAAAGCTAGTTTTGGAGCTAAAGCTCCTAAACACTAGGTGATGATGCCTTCACCTCCAAAATAAAAACTGTCTTCTGTTCATTTCAGCTAGTGCCAGCATGATCAAATCACTATTCTCCAGCTGCTCCTGCCTCTGTGCATGACAAGAACAACTGCCCTTCTCTAATGCTCGATTAAAGGAACGTTTGCAGATACATTGGCTAGTGTGTATGAAATGTTATGAAATAATTTACACTTGCGCATTTGACAGCACCTCCAGAGAGTTAGAAGGAGCATTCATGGAGGCTCCTGAACAGTGCTGGAGGATGAAGGAATGAATCATGCTGCGGATTAGCACACACCAGTCATAATAACTTGGCTTTTTAAATAGTTATTTAAATAGTTTTTTAAATAGTTTTTGAAAGTATCTGGGCTCCTTTGAAAGTATGTAGTGGCTTTGGTCTTGGTTTTCTGTTCCTATTTTTCTGAGTCTGAAGAGTGTGTCTTTCTCATAAACAAGGCAAAAAATGGAACAAATAGTTCCAAAAAGTATAAGTATAGAGCAGAAGCCTTCCACAACACCAGATAAGACCTGAAGAAGGTTCAGTATATATGACAATAAGATTTCCACACACTTATTCTATCAAGGGACAAATTTTCTCAACCTCATCCCACTTTTCCCTCTCCCAAGAAAGGGCAGAGAATGGGACAGACTCCTAATTGATGAAATCATGCTTTCAATATATTACTTTCAATATATGTTCAACATATTCATGTCATTCAGCATTTGAGGATGGCATTCATTTGAGGATGGCATTATGGAGAGAGTCAACTAGTTGTATGCATAGGTCTCTATCACTGGATCTGTGAATATTTAATTTTATCTCCCTTCTAACAGAAACTGGATGCAGCTTGGTGAATTCCTAGAAAAAAAACTGTAAATATTAGATATGTTTCTGTAATATATAGAGTTATGTGACAATCAAATTTTCACATCCTTGTTCCATCAATTGATTTAGAAAGAAAATATGTATGTCAATGCTAAAGAAATAAATTTTTATGGAAGACAAATATATATCTAAAAAACTTAGGAGTGATTTCTTACTTATGTTGAGCTCTATATATTAACCTATAACTAGACATGGAAAATGTAACTTTACTTGGGTAGCTGGTAGCTGGTTTGATAAGATGAATCAAAAATAACAAAACTATAGAATGATCAAGAAATTTCAGACAGCACAAGCCCAACAACCCTCACTCCTGAGGCCTTGCAAATCCAGTACAAAGCGAATTGTTAACAATGGACAGGGCTACGCTATTAAAACAGGTTATCAGAAATGAAATTCGCTTCATCTAAAGAAATAAAATACAACAGCAAAAATTCTGGTTATTTTTCCCCTTGAAACTATTTCAGCAATATTCCCTAAAGCCATTTACACAAAATAACTGGTCATTGGTTTCAAATAACAGCAAACTTGTTATTTGAGTGCACCCTGAGCAAGTTTGCAGATGACACCAAGCTGGGTGGAGTGGCCGACAGTCCGGACGGCTGTGCTGCCATCCAGAGGGACCTGGACAGGCTGGTGAGTTGGGCAGAGAGGAACCTCATGAGGTTCAATAAGGACAAGTGCAGGGTCCTGCACCTGGGGAGGAATAACCCCCGGCTTCAGTACAGATTAGGAGTCGACCTGCTGGAAAGCAGCTCCACAGAGACGGACCTGGGAGTCTTGGTTGACACTAAGTTAACCATGAGTCAGCAGTGTGCCCTCGTGGCCAAGAAGGCCAATGGCATCCTGGCCTGCATCAGGAGGAGTGTTGCCAGCAGGTCAAAGGAGGTGATTCTGCCCCTCTACTCAGCTCTGGTGAGGCCACACCTGGAGTACTGTGTACAGTTCTGGGCTCCCCAGTATAAGAAGGATGTGGAGCTTCTCGAGAGGGTCCAGAGAAGGGCAGCCAGGATGATTAAGGGAATGGAACATCTCTCATATGAAGAGAGGCTGAGTGAGCTGGGCCTTTTTTCTCTGGAGAAGAGAAGGCTCAGAGGGAATATGATTAATATGTATAAGTTCAGGAAGGGAGAATGCAGGGAGGAAGGGGACAAGCTGTTCTCACTGGTGGCCAGTGACAGGACGAGGGGTAATGGCCACAAGCTGGAGCACAAGAAGTTCCGTCTCCAGGTGAGGAGGAACTTCATCACTGTTAGGGTGACAGAGCAGTGGAACAGGCTGCCCAGGGAGGTTGTGGAGTCCCCTACTCTGGAGGTCTTCAAAATCTGCCTGGATGCCACCCTGTGCCACATGCTGTAGATGTGCCTGCTTGAGCAGGAAGGTTGGACTAGATGATCTCTAGAGGTCCCTTCCAACCTTAAATATTCTGTGATTCTGCGATTCTGTGATTCTGTGAATGTCTGTTGTCTTCCCTTCTCTTCTTTGTTGGTGTATAGAGAAGGTTTTACATTTATGCTTGTTTCTATTTGCAAATAGAAAAAAAAAATAAAGATACTTCTGTAAAGAAATAAAATCACTATTCAAAGCCTTTTCTAGATTAGCCATATGAGGATGCATTTATTACATTTTTGAAGTGTAAAACATGCTCACTAAAGCCATTGTTAGAGTAAAATAATAAAGATGACAGCTACTTCTTCATTTATGTTTGATGTAAAATTTACCACACAAGTAGCTTTTATTGTGGTATGTATGTTGCTTTTGCCAAGCTACTTACAAGCAGGCAGCAAGCATAGAGTTTCTTTTTGTTTAAGTGTCTTAAAATCCACAGTTTCAAGACTTTACCTCTTCATATAAGCCGCCGTTATCCATTCACATAACTCCTCCAGAGAGCAGAAGAGCATCCTTTGCTCTGCTCCTCAGAGTGTCAGTGAAGCGAAGTGATGCTTTTGGTCCCAGTCTCTCTGAATCCCAGCTAACTCCTGTTATCCATCACTTACTCCAGTCCCCACAATGGAGATCATTTGTCCAGCTCCTTTTACTATCTCAAACTAACTTTGTAATGCCTGGTAGTTACTTTAGGTAACTTAAGAGGAATTTGCAACATTTTAAGTACCAGGGAGTTTGGATAATGATTTATGCATGTATAGATGGCTGCAAAATCAGGGCAGCCATATATACCTGACTATTTAACTATATAATCAACAGATCTTTAAAAATGTCAGAAGCAGACATACAGAAAAGCTACAGAAGTATCCTGTAGATTCCTTTATGCAGTTGATATAAAGGAGGCATATCCCAGCAATCGTTAATATTTGCCTCACCTAACAAATACTCCTTAAAATGCAACTAAAGCTTTCTAGCATGGGCAGAAAGAAAAAAATATAGTGCAGCACCTTATCCTCAATACAGATTCATTTTTCTTTTACTTCTAGAGACAGACAAACTCCTTATCTCCCGACAGCAGATGAACTGTTTCCTTTGCTGTTTCCCTCCCCAGGTATGAATCTAGAATTGCAAAGTGATAGTTCTGGTCACAGTTATAATCTTGCTTCTCTCTCTTTCTCCGCAGCACTCTTGGAAATCAATCTGTTGGCAGATGATTACTTTGGTCAGCTAGTAGTTTCTGCCGTTGCTCGTTCCTGCTGGATATTTAATCCACTTGTCAGTTAGAGCAATTGAATATGTTCTTGTCCCTTTTTCCTTCATGATGGAAGGGTCAGCTTGCCAAATTCATTTGCTTCTTTCTTGTCTCATCTGACTTTCAAATTTTTGCTATCAGACATGTCAGGGAATAAGAAGAGCTGTGCCGTTTTAGGAATAAGCAAGTCCTTTTTTTTTTGTCTTTACTCTTAGACTGAGGTGCCAAGTACTATAGAAGAGTGTGTGCATGTATGTATGTGTGCATGTGCTTCTCCTAAGCAAATCCAAATCACAACTATCTAACACAATATACTCAGAAATACATGACAGAAGACATAGACTTAGTCCTTTCAGATCTGAACATTGTGCACCCTAAAAGATGCAGTGATCTCACCAGTCACAATCGCTGCACTGATACTACTTTACTACAGATATTCTCACAAGCTGGGCCTTCAGCCTTCTATGAGCTAGGGCTTCTGTCTTAATACTTGTTCCTCCGATTCTAGTCTAGAAACTTACTATATGTGTTGAATCTATACTTCTAGGGTCTTCTAGGAGCTCGGCTTAGCATGTATTCTTGGTATTAGGCTTTATTTTTTCTTTCAAATGCAGTAATTATGCAGAAGAAGAAGGAAATCAAATAGTCAAATAGGACAGCATAGTCACAATTGGGCAGGTATATTGCTTTTTAAGATAATTCACAGATAATTTTAATCATTAATCATTGATCAGGTTATTCAAGTAAATACTCCCCTATAAATCATAAAGTTGACTGCAGAGTTTCAAAAATTTACTGAATATACAGTTTGATGAAACCCAGAGTGATATATATGCTGAATAACAAGTATATTGTATCAAACTCAATAAGCTTTAGTCAGCAATACCTTTGAAGTATCAGAGAGAACTACACTCTGCCTCCCACTAGATTCCTATTTACAGACCACAAGTTTCTGATTCATAATTCTGCTATGCAGCATTCAGGCAAAGAAAATGGCTAGGTCTCCACAGTCAAAAATGAGGAATTCTCACTTTTTGCTGATGCCAGTGCTACCTTTTAAATACCAATTCAGCTAATAAACATTATATTTCAAGTTATGGGTCATAGGAGAGAAATAAAGAAGAAAGGAAATTTTTTTCCAGTGCAATAAAAACTAGATCAAGATATATTTCAAATTCCACAGATAACAGTGTCTGTTTCTACAGTCAGCATTATAATCAAATCACCTGAGAAACCAAAGCTACTTTTTTTCAGAAGCCTCTTGTGAGAAATTCAGAAGTTTTTTGTAGTGTCTTAAATAACACTTCTAAAGATTTGTTGATAAATAGTGACTTCCCTGAATGCAGACCAAAAAAAAAAAAAAAAAGAGAAGACAAAGAGAAAACAAGACAGCTAAAGAATACAATAGCTATACATAGCTAGAATACAATAGCACAGCTATGCAGATGTTGGGGCTTCCAAGACTAAGGCTAACTAGTTTTGGTAATGCAACTGCTGGTAGCCTGGCCAGTGAACTATTGAAGGATGCTCACTAATGCTCACTGGTATATCCTTCACCACATACAAGACACATCACATCATATTCTCACCTGAATTCATGAGAAAAAGAAATCTAGCATAAATGGAGTCTGATTCCTCAAACGTCGTAAATATCAAATATCTCGTTATTACTTCTTTTTTTTTTTTTTTTTTTTTGAGAAGTGAAAACCTTTTAACCTTTTTACCTAAAAATACTTCTTTGAGTTAGCATTTATTTTACCAACTTATATGGGATTTCAATTGTCTAATGAATCTGTCATTCTTAAATCTGTTAGGAGAGGAATAGGATCAGGGATTTGTTTTGTTAGTTGCCAGGGTGTCCATAAAAATGGGCTTTCATGCAGAGAACATTGAAAAACTCAAACTAGGTTTTGTGACACCTCTTCTAACATTAATTCAAATCCACCTATTTAAAATATGGCTTCCTCTGGCTTGTTGTAGAATATTCCAAAATCACACACACAAACAAAACGTTCATTCCTAATTCCTAATGAAATAGTTGTAAAAACTGAAAGAGAAAGGATATATTTCTGCAGCCTGGAGCTGGATGGCTAAACCTGAAAAAGGAGAATAAAGCATTACAAAAAAAAGCATTACAAACAGCATTACAAAAAAAGAAAAAAACTCTCTACGTTGAGTTACTCCCTATTATTTAACTGAGGGACTGTCTAAAGAGCCAGTCTGAGATATCAACATTTATGTTAGATGTAGTCACTGTGGAAAGCAAACACATAGAATAATAATAAGAGTCTTCAAATAAGGTATCAATGAGAAATAGCTAAAGGACTTGGCCTAGTTTAGCCTAGAAAAGTAAATATCACAAAAAAAATCATAAAAAAATATTGTTGAAAAGATTGACAAGAGAAAAAGATTCACAATTTCATGGAAGTAAGACAGGACAGTAGGAGAATGTAGAGTATTCATATCCTCAAATTTATAGAATATTAATGTCCTCAACAGAAGCTAAGGAAATAGCTAAGGAAAACTAAGGAAAGGAAAATTGATTGTTGGACCATCTGTCTAGGTGGACTATGAAATCTGTCTCTCTGGAGGATATTAAAATAAATTTATGAGAATTCTAAGTATAATTATCCTTCCCATAGTACTTGAAGGGGTAGACTAGAGGACCTCTTGGAGTGCCCTTGAAACTCCACATCTGTAATGCAATGAATAAGAGGAAATTTATTAAAACAAATGTGAATCAGTGGCGGAAAAAAACCCTTTGTATTCTGTTGGGGGCATGAAAATGCCTTAAAAAGAGATGGCAAATACTGCAAAATGTGAGACTGCATGACAAATTAAAAGAGAAAAGATTTTTAATTCCTGCTGCTCATTTTCTTTTTCACGACTTTACTGTTTCTTAAGATTTTTTTAAGAAGCAAGTTTTAAAAAAGAAATATTTTATTGGATCTTTATCTTTGATGGAAGTTGCAGGGGAGTGGTCCTGTGGGCCAGGGAGCTGAATGCTGCAGGTCTTTCCTAACATAGGATCCCAGCACCCAGCAAGGGGAATTACAAAGCATTAGTAGGTGATATTTTTGCTTGCTTCTTTGTTGTTTTCTTATGTTGTGCATTTTTTAACCCCTGCCTGGTACATATTTCAGGCTATGAGACCTACACAAGCCATAAAATAGTCAATATGATTTTAGAAATTAATACAATTTGTATTATTAATTAATTCAATAATTAATTAATAATAAATAATCCAATAATTAGATTAAGATGTGAATGTGCCAAGATTTCTCTCAATGAACAAAAATTGCCAAATAACAGTAGTTTCTGTAGTTACTAGAGTAGTTACTCTACTGAACACTTAGCAAGTTGAGATGATGCAGGTTATTCTATTTTTGTTCAGATCTTAAGTGTTCTAATGATCCTTCTTACATAAATTCTGATAAAGATAGAATTTTCAAAGTTTGAACTGGGTCTATATTAGTCTGCTTTAGGTTTTTGTTTGTTTGCTTGTTTGTTTGTCTGTTTGTTTTAATCTTCCAAGGGTGTGATTTCCAGATGATAATTATATGAGAAAATAAAGACCTCAATAGAATATTTTTGTTTAAGGATCTGCATTACCTAACACTATAGTTAATATAAAATGAATTTAGTTAAGGAGGCTTCAGATTGTAGCTAAAAGATTTGTAATAGATGGAGGCACTTCCATTATGTAAACTGTCAGTTCCTGTTCCTGTTTAAGAAAATGTAAGACTGCCTTAATAGTAATGTCATTCCAGTTCCAAATATGTGTTATGTCTCTGAGATGCAAGGAAGACAGCTCAAAGATCTTTAAAGAGTTTCCAAAGATGCTACAACTGTGCAGATAAATAAATAAATAAAAAATCAGAAAAAAATATATATTTTGCTCTAGATTTGTACAAAGGGCAAATATAAATTTTCCTGTATCATCTGTTAAAACCTTATCGAACTTAGCAACCTTTACTTGCAGAAGTTTTAAAGGGTGACAACTTTTTCCTAGTATTAAAAGTAAGCTTTGAACCATAATATGTTGTGACAGCTAACTTAGCAAAAATAGTAGAGAACTCCGTTCAATTTAAAACTTAGGACAATTATACAACATCTAAATTTATTAAAAAGCAGCCTCATGAATAGCAACTGTAAAGTCTGATTCAGAAAGTACTGGATAGTTAGAAGTTGGTATATGAGAAAAAGAAATACTATATGCTTATGATGTTATTTATAATATTTTTATTTTGTACCTTGCATCAACTACTTCTGGAGAGTCAGGATTGAGCTAGATATGTCTTATTCCAACTTATTATGGAAAATGATCTATACCTTGCATGCCTAATAATGTAGTTCTTAGGATAAGAAGATGAATCCTGTGTATTTTAATACATTGTCAGCAAGATAGTGAGGAAGATGTAGGAAAGAAGCTCCTGTAGGATAGAAGCTCTTCTAAAAACCTAATCACTTTTATGGTAATGATTTAAAAGCCACAGATGGTCTGTGTAATTCCCCAAAATAGCATTTGTTAATGGTCTCCTTAGTGGCCTGAGCTGACAAACTGCTGAGAAGGGCAGCATGATGAACACTGTAGAACTGTTTCTGTATTATGTGCAAGCAAGATAATACAGCCTCTGCTTATCTCATTGAGCTGAAAAATGTAGAGAGAAGTTTGAACAGCTGCAGTACTTTGTTCAGTCACCAGTGCTAAAGTTTTAGGTAAATCTTATTGAATCAAATAAATATTGGTAAATATTTGCATTTTTAGCTAATGGATGAAAGGAGAGAATAGTGAAATGGAAATGATGCTATGATACATGCTGTCAGGATTTTGCATGGTGCTGCTCATGAATACAAAGACGAGCAACCAAGATTTAGAAATACAGATGGGACTGTTGAAAAAATAATATTGTTATCACTAAATAACAAAGTATGTCTCGTTACTTTCCCCCTTGCATCCCCAAAAACAAAAAAAGAAAGAAGAATTCTGGTCTTAAAGTAAATATGTGTTGCTTTGAACACAGAAAGAAAGACAAAATGCAAAAATCAAATGTAAACAGAAAATATTCAGTCCTACTATCTTTACGTCTCTATATATCTATACAGCTTTGTTAGAACTCATCTGAGTTAAAAAAAATATATTTTGGAATGAAATGTAGAATTTGAGAAGTTCATGAGCATGAATAGGGAAATAGAATATTTCATTTAAAAACGTATTTCTGAAGAAAATAGGATTTATCTATATTTCATTTTGGGACAGAATGCTCAGCCCAAAAAAGTTTTTCTGTTTGCCAGATCTATGATCATGAGGCTTGAAAAGCCTGAAAACTCTTTTTTTTTTTTTTTTCCTTATACCTTAGAGATCTTAGATTAGCCTCAATTTAACCATATGTGCATATATGCATGTGTGTACAGCTAAACATGAAGTGCTAGGGAATGTTTTGTAGCTCTAAGACTACAATGACATATGGTGGCTGTATATATTCTAGGTATATTCTACTTATCTTCCAAGGTTTTACTGCCAAAAATGGACCTGTAGTTTGAAGGCTGACTGACTAGCTGGCCATAGAGGAAAGAGACCATAGCAAGTGGTCAGAGTGCTTGCACACTTGTAAGGAATAAACTGAAAAATACAGTGAAAAGAGGGAAGAGTCTCGTGTGGTGAAAGACAGAAGGGGAAGGACTGCATGACCTTTCATTAATCATGCTGATGAGGTTGATGTGAATGCAATAGAAACAAACTAAAGAAGAAAAGCAGAACCCAGAGACAGTTTTGAATATGTTGCTTTGTTTTATTTCCTATTTAGGAGAGAGTTAATTTGGAGATCTTAATGTCTTATTTTTCTGGAAACATCACAGAAAGAGGTACTTGATCATGGAGGCAGACACCAAGACACCATTTTCTCCTTGAAATCCTTATGATGTCTGCTCTTGTTTTACACTCAGTAGCAGAATTGAAAGTGGATGAATGAAAGACAGGTTATTAGGGTTTTTTTTTTTTTCAGTCGCATGAACTGATTTTTTCAAGCACATGAACTGATTGCTTTGGTTCTTGCAGATTGTTTTGGGAATATAGGATAGGAAGTATCTCTGGAGAGGCAATGGTGTTAACAAAAGTCCAGTCCATAAGGCACCACAGAACCTTATTTCCACCCCCCAAGCCATCAAGAAAATATAACCACCTTACAACTCAGTTTTACGGGAGTGTTGTTGTTTTTCCACACTAGTAAAGTGCAATAAGAGAGGTTTGTATGAGAATGTGCAGATCAACCTAATTTGTTCCTGAGAGGTGGAAGGGAAGAAGGAAGAAAGGTCACTTTCATGAATAATAAATACTACCTTTGTCTTCAGAATACCAACTGGGTCTAAGTGTATAAAAACAATACCTGCATAATTCTACTTTGTAGCAACCTGGTCTGATGAATTTAGAACAGATCTTCTACAAGTAATGGCTAAGCATGGATTAATTTTGAATAAAATAATATTGACAATAATAATGATGATGATAATTCAAAAGAAGAATCAGAAGAAGAAAAAGAATACATCTCTAAATTATGAGTAATGTAATCAGTACCATAAGACTCAATAAGCTCTTTTTCAGTGGTTCAGGTCAGATCTTTACCTTTGATTATATGTTCTACTCTTGTTTCATTTTGGGTGAGATCTGACCGCATTAGTGAATAGAAAAATAAGCATGGTCTGGCCTAATGTTTTGGAAAGATGTAAGAACTCCGCAAATTCCTGCAATTGCATTCTTTTTCATCTAAACGCATAACCTAATACATTTCTTTTCATGAGAAAGATCAAAGCAAATTTTAAAGATCTGAATTTTCTGAACCATCTATTATTCCTTACTTGGGATAAAGTGAAGGACAGTTTATGAAAAATTCAGCAGTTCCAAACTATAAAGTCTTTATGGAGGCATACAGCTACCATCAATGCAAACCTTTTTTATTTGCAGAAATAATAACCTTAGTTTTCATTTTTTTACTAGGAAAAGTGTTATTAAAAAAACTTTAAAAAATAGTCTTTAATGAAGTTAATGAACTTTTTAATGTCTTAGCAGAGATGTAACCTTGAGAGATCAATAGTGTATTGATAACTCTTTTCTCCTAACATTATTGCAAGTTAATGCATTGCACATATCACAAATATAAGTATCAGCTAAACTATGAAAAGTAGAGATTTGTGTTTTCTCCTAACATTATTCCAAGTTAATGCATTGCACATATCACAAATACAAGTATCAGCTAAACTATGAAAAGCAGAGATTTGTGTTTGTTTGACATGTAAAGCAAATTTCCTTAGTGTGTGTTTGTATGTGTTTGTTCTTAAGTGTAGAAATACGTAAAAAGAAATTTGCAGATCTCTTTTTTTTCTCTCTCATGGTTAAATAATAGTTAGCCTGTTTAAAAGTAATTTTAAAGTATCTATTAAAGGTAAATGAATCTGAAAGGAAAAATGACTTAATTTCTAAAAACTTTTTATAATATAATGGTTATTAAACTTCCTCCTTGGAGAAGCACATCTGGATTAGCATTTTTCATGCTTCAAATATTTTAGATTATTATTCTATATTTTTCCATATTATTTCATTTTTAGCATTCAATTTCAACTATTTTTTAATTTACTTTCCAGATTTTACAGCACAGTAATGTACCTCATTTTCATTTTTTAATCTTTTTCACAAGGACAATTCATGAAAAAAATACAGTTTATTCAATCTTTGTTTAATTTATGATTTCAATACCTCATGAAAGCCTGGCATAAAATTCACAGCCATTTCCTAGTGATTTTAAGGAAAAGTGTATTTATTTCATAACTAAATTTTACTTTAAAATCCTGCTATTTAAATAGCTCAGTTATCTCCCCTTTGTGTTTTTACTTACTTACTTCAGATAGATAGAAATGAACAGAAAATTAGAAATTATAGTTGAGTAATGATAAAAAAGAGTACTAAGCTGTATTTGTTTATCAAATCTTTTCAGATTGCTGCTTTACCTTCATGGAACATGCTATTCTCCTCAATATTCTCATCCTCAATTTTGTATCAGATATGTGAAATACAATGGTACAAAGAGGCAGTCAGGCAGCACATTCAAAAAGTGATCACAGGCTGCTCTAAAGGCCACAATGTTCATCTAAATCCAGTTTTCTGCTTACATGCATCATTTATCAAAAAAAAAAAAAAAAAAAAAGATTTTTTAAAAAGCATACGGCTGTCTTTTACTTTTTGCATCAGATAATAATCTACTGTATTTTCATGTGGTAGCTGTAAAATGTTTTGCAAGCAAATTTTGACTATAGATATGAATATGGAGAGCTTGTTAAGTTTTAAAAGGACCATAATCCAATGTAAAATGGCACAACTGTAGACTCTTAGCCAGTTATTTCATATCTGTAAATTTCACTTGATCCTTTGATGTTAATGAAGTTATATCAAATTGCTCTCAATTAAAAGTGTCCCTTTCTTTTTTATAAAAATACTTAACAATATTAGTGCCATCTGACTATATAATAGTTGACTTAATCCCACTTACGTATCTTCATAAATCGAACTGCAGGCCTTAACAGGATCACTTAATACATATTATATCAGCCCTCTTGATCTGAAAAACTGTTTGCATGGGTATATTTTATTTCAGCTCTTCTAAATATTTTTAGTGAGATAAGGCAACTCTAGAAGTTGATGAAGGATAAAATTAACTTTTAACTATAGCAGCTCAATCAAAATACTTATTTTACCTCATTCAGTATTCCAGACTTCAGAATTTTCCACATCCAAAATATCTGAAACAACTTTATGTGGAAATATTGATGATAGCTAACACTGAACCAATTTCATCTTTCCTATTAAATATGTTCGGAAAAAAATTAGTACAATTTTCATATAATATTAGTAGAATGATCTTCTATGGGAATCCCCTTGCAAGCCAAAATGCTCTCTCTGAGCTGCTGAGCCTAGGATATTTATGGTTTCCAAACAACTACTCACATCTTGCCTATTGATCTGTGGTCTGTGTATATGTAGAGCTGTATTTCATGGATGGTGGGAAGAAGGAGAAGAGCAGAGCAGTATATTTTCCCTGTAGGAGAAGAATTTTCCCCTTGAAGAAAGAATATTTCTTTTTTTTTTTGTTCTTTTTTGTTTAGATTTAGAAGCACACATTATCTTTTGTTCAGAATTTATCTTTTGTTTCTTTTGTTCAAAACTCTGTTAATGAGTTATTCTCTGAGTTAGCTCTGTGGAAAGGCTGAAAAGGATAATTTTTAGTAAATGGAAGCCTGGGAAAGGTAAATGGAAGCCTGGGAAAGGTGGGTTTTTTCTTTCTCTTTCTCTCTTTTCTTTCTTTCTTTCTTTCTTTCTTTCTTTCTTTCTTTCTTTCTTTCTTTCTTTCTTTCTTTCTTTCTTTCTTTCTTTCTTTCTTTCCTTTTCAATAAAGTAAAATCCTTCCATGTGTCTTCGTCATGCAGCTTCATTTTTTTTTTCAAGGTTAGGAAAGGATGAAGCTAGCAATCTGGCCCATCTGTAAGTAGTTTAACTTACCAAAGTTAATAAAAAGCCTTATGCAATTTCCCGACATTCTGTAATCATTATCAACTCCATTTACATTTCCCATCAGCGATGCACCCAAATGTGTGGAATTGGCAGTCATTTTTCAGAAATCTTTAAAAGTGAGATAGCTGTGTTCCATTTATAAAATGAACTTTGAAAGCTTGGTCTTGGATTATGCTTTGCATAATCAGCCTAATGGATTAAGAAGCTCATTTACAATATAAAGAACCTAAAAAGTCTCTGATAAAACCTTGATTACAGTTATAGTCTGTGAAAGCGAGGACATCTGTTTTTGCCTGAGATTAAATTCTACTATTTGAGCCCAGTGGGTAGAGGAAGATACTTCCTTTAGATAGTTCTAAAACAAATTATAACAAAATTTAAGCTTGCTTTCAGGTTCTTTGATTCATTAATTCTCAGAATGGACCCCCTTCTAGAAAGAAAAATACAAAAGAAGCATCAGTCTCTTTGCTTCATTTATCAGTTGTGTCTTTAAAACATTGATTTTCTACCACTTTCCATTTGTTTGTGTTGGAAGTGGAAGTGCAGATGAAATTATGTGAAACAATGATAATATCCAAATAATCATGCATGGGAACTTGACAACCTCTAAATAGTCCTAATTATTAAAAAATTACTGCAATAAAATTACCTTGCTAGATTAGGAAATATGAAACACTCCATTTTATTTATGCAGTGTTCATATGCATATAATTTTATTAAAAGTGAGAGGTTGCTTTCTGCTGGCACAATTCTGCTAACTTCAGATATTACTTTGAGCATTGGGTTTCTATTAATACTAAATCTCAAAGAGCAATTGCTTTAAAATATCCACTATTCACTGTTTGTCATTTTTTAAAAGTTTGTTGTAAATTGGCAGACACATCCACAACGCTGTGTCTATTTGTTCTCTGGAGGTTTCCAATATCAAGCTCCAATGAACAATAAGCTCAGTGTAAGGATAAACTTTCAAATAAAATTCTCCTCAGGAAAATTCTGCTACTTGTGTATCACTGCTTATCTATATTTTAAAATAGTACACAGATTCTTAATCTTCATCAAGCTCAAAGCACAGACCAAATGGAAAAGCAGAAAAAGAGATAGCATATTTTTATTTAATGAGAGATAAACAACTATCACTTTTTTCCTTCAGAAAAGAAAAAACGTAATTTTTAGCTTCTCAGCCTTTTTTGCACAATTTGCAAAGAATTAATTATCAAGAATTTTCCTGGACCAAAAAAATTCTAATTTCCTCAAATATACTCTATTATGAAAAAATTTGAAAATAAAAATTTAAATATAAGGCTGCAAATGATTTTTCTTATAATGAGCAATCCCTTCCCAGAAATCTCTATTTAAATAAATAAATAAATAAAACCCACATGTTATTTTGACAAAAACAAAGCAAATAAAAAAAAAATAAAAACATATTCTACATAGATAACCTCAATGTATTTAACCCTCAGACCTAACATGGTCCTCCACCATATTCCAATCTGTGTGATGACAGGGTTTCTCAGGCTAAGTTAGATCAAGAGATGGAGTCTCCAATTTCTTCATGTGAATGCAATCTTTCCTGCACGCATTACTGCCCACAAGGCTCCTAAATTCATGATATACTACTTATATAAAGCCTTTATAGCTTGGAAGCCAAATATTTTGTTAAATAAAAAAGGAAAAGGTACAGAAGGGCAAGAAAAGATTCAGAGCAGGGTACACATCTGTCATGGAGAATCCCTCAAAAGGCAGAGTTTCATCCCAGGACTGCTACTCTGAAAATAAGGTAAGGGTCCATTCATGGCCTAGTGCTGAAAGATCAAAATGTGCATTTGGGGAACACAGAGGCTTCATAATCTAGAGATAATCCATCATATTCCATACAGAAAAAGCAAGTTATACATTCAGTATTGTGCCTGTTGAAAATGAGGGCCAAACAAACACCTCTGATTCATAACTGTCCTGAGCTGAGATATTTCTCCTGAGTATACAGCAATTGGTAGTTTGTGTAGTTTTATTTCTCAGCTCTATGATCAGTGATATGTTAATATTTGGATCTGAAAAAGCTTTCTGCTTTGCTTTTCTGAACTGAGAAAATACAATGTACTTTACAGTAGCATCTTTGCATCTTGTTGGTGTAAAACAGGAATATAATTGTTTCAACTTGTATGAAGGAATCTTTGCAAGTAAGCACAGCCTTGCCTAGATTTAAGGCTAATATAGGTCATCTTCATCCAATGCTCGCATTACCAGCATTTTTCTATAGCTATTTGGATCATGTAACTTCTACTGTATAATAATGTCGAGTGACTATATTACATTACAGTTCACCTTGCTCTGCTGTTTCTGTACCTGTCCCAGATATTACAGAGATAACAAAATAATAAAATAATAAAATAATAAAATAATAAAATAATAAAATAATAAAATAATAATAATAAACCTTTTTTTTTTGGCTCACATATGATTTCTGAGCATTTAGTGGTGAACCTGGTGAATGCATTAATTCATTTCAGAATTCAAATGAATTAAAAACAATTTTTTTAGCAAATTCAGCATGTATTTCAGTCAATTCTTCAACTCAAAGGATTTTTAGGATAAATCATGCAGGCAATTACATCTTTCCAATAAATTAATTTAAATATTTAAAAGAGGTTTTTTTAAATTGTTGTCAAGAATACACTTTAAATCTCAATTATTGTATCTAACAACTGTAATTATGTAGGATTTATAGTTTTTTGACACCAAATTAGGGAATTCTCCTGGAGAAATATTAAGGCATCAGAGTTACCTTAACAATTCAGCCCTTTCTATGTACATTTAATTTACTAACAGTGGTTTCTTGAATTTTAATTACTCTTTTTTTTCAGCAAATTCTGTTTTTTTTTCCTATAATATTCATTCTCAACCTGATGGAAGTTTAGCAGAGATGTTCTGAGAAATGCCTGCAGTGTCTCAGTTCAGGATTTTCCCTTGTGCATCTTTCTGAAGGTTTCCAGCCCACTTTCTGAGGTCTAGAAATGACCTCAGAAATGTGGTCTGCTCAAAATAAAAAGTTCTGTAATCTAATTTCTTTTTCAAGAGAGTTTTGCAATTTGGCTGTGAGAATCAGCCGAGTAACTAGGCTCTTCAGTCAGGTTCAGCACAGATGAAAGCAGTTTCCCATCTTCATCTTTATGGGCTCTGTTAGGCACTGCTTATTCCAGTAATACCAGAGCAAATTTTACTGGTGCAATTCTCTCCTGCCAATCTGTTCAAATGTCCAGAGATCTTTTCTTCTACTGTTTCTGAAATGACTTGTCTATCTTCTTTATAATCCCATTAAAAAGCGCTTTCTAACTTCCAAACACTAGTCCAAACTTGCTATTGCTGTATTCCTGCAATTATTGCTTTTCACCTTCTCATAAATAGGACATTTTTGCAGCTCCTGGATGATCTAACAGCTTTTCTAAGTTTGTGCTTCCCAACCTCATATGCAAGGACTTACACACAGACACACACACACAAGTAATGCATACATTCCTTCACTTATTGATTGAAATCTTTGTGTGTGAGGAAACCAATCCCACACTTCTGTCAATTCTGAACTGCCATGAAACAATTTCTAACAAGTCTCTATCTTCCCTGTATCATGTTAATGGCATTTTCGTTCATTCCATTGCATGTTGTGACTCATATTTTCTTCTTTCAGTTTGTGACTCTTACTGTTCTATTATGGATGGCCATGAAGTAATATTTCATATCTTTTGTTAGTCAGAATCTGCTAAATAGAAGGCTATCCAAAGGGAGTTGCACCAGTCAGACTCCTTTTTATTTCTAACTTATTTTACCAGTGACTAGTTAATTGTCTGCTTAGATGATTTATTAATACTTTGATATACTGCAGTTCTGAAGTCAGGACTAGAAAGCTGGTGAAGAACTGCAAAATATGTGAGCTGGTCTCTGATGATTTTTCATATTGATAATGTCACCTACAAAACTGTAGGACCTGTGAACTTAATTTTGCCTTATAGCAGTACTTTTATATCTCTCTCATTTTGTTTCGAGGTTTCTCTTTCTCTCTCTCTTTCTTTCTTCCTTACTTAAAAGGGAGAAGACAGGAAGAATTTAAATATGTCTAGGATTTGCTTGTCTAGTTTAGTGGCTAAAACATCTTACTATGTATGCATTAAGTCAGTAAATTCAACTACGAACAAGAACTGGGAAATAACTTTTCTCATGAAACCACATGTGAAGATACACATTTAAGTTTTCAACCCAAAGTAGAATGTTTGATAACTTTTCTGCCTGTAAGAATGGGAGGCTGCCATATAGCCCCCAACAAATGACTCAGATTTTATTACTGCTGTCAGGCAATCATGTCAATTTGGCACGTATATACTATTCCTGATGGATAACTCTTCCCTTTCTTACTTATTTTCTACTTTCAGAGTGTGAGTTTACAATAAACATGAGTTTCTTAAAATACTCAGATGCAGATCCTCAATTTTAAATGTATCTTGGCACTTGGAGTTTGGAGTTTTACCATTCAAAAATGGTAAATCTGCCTAGTGTTTATATGTTGGGGCCCGCTCCAGGGACGGCCGTACAGTGCCTATTAGCAGTCAGGATGCCTTGCTAGTAGATAACCAACTTCAAGGCCGACAGTGTACTTGTTCCATCAGCGGGTCAAAAACAAAGGCAGCTGTCCGGCTGCTGCGTGACCATGAAGCTAATTGGACAGTAGCTGTGGCGCACTTGTTTTTAGGCATAAAAGGTATTGTATCCGGAACCTTATAGGTAAACTTATAAGGGATTGGATGCCAGCCCCAAAGACAGTGGCGAGAGGAGAGTGTGTAAAATCATGATTGGTCAGGGGTGCGGCTTACGTTTTACTGTATAAAAGTGTGGTGGAATCTGCAATAAACAGAGCATTGACTTAATCTCGATGAGACTGCGTCTCTGACTCCGGACGCTCCCTCACATCATCTGGTGACCCCGATGTGATCGCCCTCAGTCGAGCACAGAAAACAGGATGCTGAAGGCTTGCTGACTTCCCAGCGGATAGACGCGGAACAGGTAAGAAGAGCTGAGTGGGAGCTGGATAGAGGAGTTTGCAGCAGCAGAGGGCTGAGAAAGAGTTGCTGACCATAGTAGGAAGGGTCGCTACCTTCCCCCTGTCACCCGCTGCAAAGAAAAATGGAGGTCATATTTACTGCAGCAAAGAAACTGCTATTAGGTACACTCGCTAGGCGAGGGGAAGCAGTTTCTGAGAAGACATTGGATAAGCTCTTTTTGTGGGCACGAGATCAAGTTTTTTTTAGTACCCCCCCTCTTGTGTTTGATAGCCTTGAATGGCGAAAGTTGGGGGACAAGTTGGGGGACAAGTTGGGGGAACTTAACGGTACCTAAGAAAGAAAAAGGGATATCAGCCTTTGGTCCCACGTGGAGGACTGTGACTGTCATGTTGAGCAATACGAAGGCTCAATCTAGTGTCGCAGCCATGGCAGTGCAAACGATCGCAGCTGTGGCACCGCCGCAGAAGACAGGGGTGCTGGAGTCACTTTTTGGACTGGGCAAGGCGAAGCCGTTGGCCATTAGCGGTACTACCGCGAAGGTGGCGAGCTCAGCTCAAGAGGTAGCACAAAGAGAGAAGTAGAGGCGAATTCGGAGCAAACGCAAGTTGCCTGGTCAGCTGCGCCGGCAGAACTAATACCTTCTGCGGAAGGGAAGCCGGCCCGCAGGAGAATGGCGGAGTCAGTGGGAGGGTCCAGTTGCCGCCCCTGGAGGACTTTGCATGTCCCCTTTGAGAAGGCGGTGCACAAGCTTAAGCCGGAGGAGGCACCCCTCCCAGAAGGGGAGTCATTGCAGGATGAGTCATCTGGCGGTGTAATCGGGCTGAATGAATGGCTGACACCCTTGCCGACCTTCTCACAGGCACTGAGTGACCTTGAGAGCAGAATAAGCGACAAGTTGTCATTGTTAGGAGAACAGCTGAAGAGACTTTTAGAACAACTTGGGACTAACAGTAGCCTGGAGTCGTCGCTCCAAAGTGGTAGTTGAGGCAAAGGGGGTCTCCTAGCAGATGGTCAGGAGTCATCAGAGATGCTATATTAGAAGGCCAATGGGAGCTGGCAGGAGCCTTGACCTGCCCAGTCATGATACAGCCGGGTCCCGCTGGGCCACAAGCTCGATACGAACAACATGATTGGAAAGTGCTGCAGCAGGCAAAAAAGACAGTAAAGGAGAACGGGGTGAGATCTGAGGCAACACGCGTGGTGCTGGATTGGATATTCTCCACAGATATGAACTCTGCTTATGATTGTCAGAATTTGGCACGCCTCCTGCTGACTCCCTCCCAATACATCGTGTGGGACAGAGAGTGGCACCGTTTGGCTCAGGCGTCGGCTGCCACCCTGCGACAACAGGGTGATCCGCTTAATGGAATCACTGTGGACATGATCACTGGCTCTGGCCCCTACAGCAGCATCAACCAGCAGCTTCAGTTTCCAGCAGAGTTTCATGCCCATTCAGCGGCTTTGGCACGGCAGGCCTTCTATGTGGTACCCGATTCCACTCCTACTCCAGCATTTACCAGTGTACAGCAGGGGCTGACCGAGGAGTACCCACATTTCATTGATTGCCTATCACAGGCCCTGATGGCGCAGCCGGAATTGACAGAAGATTCGAAACAGGCTATGTTTAAACTCCTCGCATTTGAAAATGTGAATGCGAGAACTAAAACCATTCTGGCTACTCTCCCGAAGACTGTGGGAGTGGGAGAAATGATAGAAGTAGCAAGTCGAGCCAACCAGACCCAGCAAGCTCGGATGATAGCCAATGCTGTTACGACAGCCATCCACCCAGTTGCCACAGCCATCCAGTGGATGTCTAGTTCTACCAAAAGAAGAGGAATTGTGCGGCTGGGAGTCTGTTACCATTGTGGAGAAAAAGGCCATCTTCATAGAACGTGTCAGGTGGCAGTCTGGTGTGAGCATTGCCAAACGGACAAACATGCTGCCAACGTGTGCCGGAGCGCGAAGGGCCCCCGCGCCAGGACACAAGTATCAGGCCCAATGCTATACGACAACTCCCACCCCCTGCAGCGTGAGGAAGCTTGGGGCTCAATTTGGCAACAACAGTAGATGCCACCTTAACATCATCAATGGTACGAATGGTTCCAACAGGGATATATGGACTAATTTTAAACAAGGAAAGCGTGGTCGGAGCTCTCCTGATAGGTCGCTCTTCTGCCGGTGTAGCTGGACTTATAGTTCTGCCCGGGGTAATTGATGCTGACTACACTGGCGAGATAATGGTTGCTGTCTATACATTGAATCCGCCATTGATAATCCCGAAAGGGACACGCATAGCTCAATTGCTGATTTTTAAACGACAGGATCCAGAGGTTCCCCTTCCAAGTGCAGTTCTAGATAGAGGGGGTCAAGGTTTTGGGTCCACAGGTGATACCGTGGTCAGTCTAGTACAAAAAATGCAACACCGGCCTATGGCTCAATTTTATTTGTCATGTGAGGGGATGGTGCGTTCCATTAAAGCTATGCTTGATACTGGAGCGGATGTCACGATCATTGACAGGCGGCAGTGGCCAAAAAGTTGGCCACTAGTTCCAGTGGCTGGTGCCATACTGGGAGTTGGAGGAGGCTCGAACCCTCTGCAAAGTTCTAAAGTGGTCGAGGTGCGRTTCCCAGAAGGACAACATGTGAATATAAGGCCATATGTGTTGCCCCTACCTAGTGGCTTGGGAGGTTTAGTGGGCCGTGACCTTATGTGCCAACTCGGGGCCTCCCTGAGCATTCCTGCACCATCCCAGAATYTTTAGGAAAGGTCACTGCTGATGTGCCGCCAACCCTAGGAATTCGATGGAAAATTGATGAACCCGTGTGGGTTGAGCAGTGGCCAATGACGATGGAGCGGCTTAAGATTGCTCATCGGCTAGTACAAGAACAGCTACAAGCCGGACATGTTCAGCCATCCATAAGTCCGTGGARCACCCCCATCTTCACTATTCCTAAAAAGTCTGGGAAATGGAGGCTATTGCATGATCTCCGTAAGGTCAACGACCAGATGTGGCCCATGGGTGCACTTCAACCAGGCATGCCTTTGCTGCCTATGCTGCCTAAGGACTGGGACGTGTTGGTGATAGATTTGAAAGATTATTTTTTCACTATTCCTTTACAACCTCAAGATACAGCCCGATATGCCTTTATTCTGCCCGCGATAAACAAGGTAGAACCGTCGCATAGATATGAATGGGTAGTGCTACCACAAGGGATGAAGAATTCACCTACAATGTGCCAAATGTATGTCGCGTGGGTGCTTCAACCTCTCCGTGCTCACATGAAAAATACCATCATATACYATTATATGGATGACATCCTGTTTTGCCAAGAGAAGCCATTCGACTCATCTGTCATTCCAGTTGTCAGGGATACACTCGCCACAAAGGGTTTAATCATTGCACCTGAGAAAGTTCAATGCACCGCTCCCTGGAGGTATCTTGGATGGCTTGTGCACGCGGCTACGGTCTCCCCACAAAAACTTGAGCTTACTACCCAAATTCAGACTCTTAACGATGTTCAAAAACTAGTGGGTGATCTACAGTGGGTCCGCAACGTAGTTGGCATCACAAATGAAATACAGCCACTTTTAGAACTTCTGAAAGGTACAGACCCTGCCATGCCTGTGTCTTGGCAGCCACGACATCAACAGTGCATGCGGTATCTCAGTCAGAAACTCACTACCTCTAGCGCAGATAGGCACCTTGCTAACGTACCCCTGAGCCTAGTTATCTGTAATCTTGTTAACCATCCATTTGCTCTCTTAGTGCAATGGGTCGCTTGGCAAAAAGAAAACGGAAAGAGGTACGGCAAAAGGAAGATGCCGAGCGGCAGCAGCAACGAATAAGGATAGCGGCAAATCAGGTGGCAATTCTGGAGTCGATTTTTCCGTCCTTTACCGCCCCACAGAGTATATGGCAACGGTCAGAAGTTATTGGGCACCTGGTTCGTAAGGGCTGACAACGCCCTTGTTCATTGACATCTTTCTTTTGAGGCTGAAAACAAGTCACTTGTTTTCCCTGTTAGTGAAAAAGGTACAGATTTTGAAATATGTTCTAGGCTAAATCTATTAAAGATGGCAAAGCATTGAGGTGCTGTGATCATTAGGACCATATACATATATATATACCTAGATGTAATTATCTAGTACCCTTAAAAGGTACTAGATAGTAATATCTTCTAAAAGCTCAGAAGAACATCCAAAATGATAGGTCGTTAAAATGAACTTAAAAGTCTACTATACTTAATTAGATCACATTAATAAAATAAAATATTGCAAATATTATAAAGCCTTAGTATCTGGAAAATGACTTGGATTTCAAAACATGTATATAATCTGAATAGTACGCTTCCCAGGATGAAGGCATCCTCAATTGAAAAAGCATTTTTGTTTTTCGTAAATGGGCATATAATCACAATTGCAGTCCATGCCCAGCACATCATAATGCATTCCCTTCGTGAGTCCCTTCATAACGAAGTCAGATGAGAACTGAGATTTCAGCTCACAAGGACTGGGGAGACTGCAGCACAGCAGTGGGCAGCTTGAGCTTCACCTTGCATCTTACTCAGACAAATGTCTGCCAGGATCTTACATCAAAGACAGGAGCAAAAGCTGAACAACTCGTGAGCAAACTTGACAATTGGAACAACTGTCAGGTTCCTGCTTTGATAGGGAAGAAAAATAAAGCTAATATATTGAAGTTGGCTCATTCTTTAGTCATATGTAAATGAAGCAGCAAGCTTTAAAAGGATTAACAGAAGATTCTAAGAGATTTTTGCCTGTTTTTCTTTTCATTTATTAACTGAGGAATCTAGGAACAGCCATGTCAGGTCAGTTAAAAAGGACCATGTTATCCAGCATGAAGATGTTGATTATGGTCATTAACGGATATTCAGGAGAGAGCACAACTTCAGGAATATCAAGCAATGAGGAAATTTCAGAGCCTTCTCATTCTTTTGCACCTGTGCCATCTCTTAGTTGTGTCAATGTCTGTAAAACATTTTCACTATGGAATCTTTCACCATACAGCTTTTTGATTATATTTGCTTTTTGTAGGTATAAATGACAACAAAAGGAAATATCTATATCTTTTTGAGCAAAATGATTGGGACTGTGCATTTCTTCATTACATGCTAACAGGTTTGTCACAGTTTATATTTCACAATGCTTGTGGCTCTAATCTTAAAAACTTAAACCAAAATAAACTGTGTCTTTGCCATCTTAGAAAAGAAGTGTGTAATATATAGTACGTAAGTACTCTGTTTCTATATACTTAGAGGTATGTAGATATACCTTCAAGAAATTCAGGACAGAAGTTGGTACATCCTAAGGCTGCATAGGCCAAGTAGAAGTGAAACTTGGTCAGGTTTTTGCAGCATATAAGTTGTTTCCCACTCCCTCAAAAATCCTTGCTTTTTAATTTCTAACATGGGAAGATTAAACTAAACAGTTTAATCCCTTTCTGAAATGTCTGTCTTATTTACAGAGCTTGTATCCAATAGTAAAAAACACATGGCAGGAAACAGTCCATCCTACACTCTACGGGTTACCAGTCTATTAAAAAATGCGGAAGACAGTTTTCCCTTTTCTGACCTTTACTCGAAGTGGTTTATGATGAGAGTATCTCAGATCTAATCAAAGAATCCAAGTAGATCAAGGTTTAGGCATATGAGATTTTTCTCAATTTAAAACCCCTTCAGGGTGCTTTGAAAGACTTTGGGACTTGACTTTACTGAAGTGTCGGTGATCTCTAACATGAGGGAAGGACAGTCATTCAGCTGTCTACACCAACCCGCATACCTAAATGAGAGGAGAAAAACCAGGAAACCCAAATCCATAAAATTATAACTTTGTATCTGAATAGTTTTAGTGAGTTAGTATGATGACTTTCTAATATATATATAACATATGTATATGCATACATACATATGTATAACAAACATACATATAACACTTAAGATATAAAAGGCATTTAATTTCTAGGAGGAAAACTCTGTTAAAATGAAGACATTCTAAAAATAAACTAAACAGGCAGTGAAGTGTGAAGATTACATCAAGAAAGGATATTAGATAGTTAGAAGAATTTTATAAGACTTTTCCAAAAAAGTTTTTTGAGAAGTTACAATAGCACTCTGTTTTGTAGGACTTCCTTTTGTCAGAGTTTTCAGCCCACTAGCACTAATTTTAAAACAAATCATGAAAGTAAGAACGGAAAAATCCAGTGAAATTATCTGGTCTGAAAATGCCTTTTAGATCATAACATTTCAGGGAAAAAAGATAAAAAAAATTAAGCTAAAATAGGTTAGCTGTAGCATTATAAACTTCCTATTTAAGCATATTTTGCAAATATAAGAATTTTTATCTCAGCACTTTAGTGTCTACAACATAATAATTAAGGCCAACTTCATTAAACTCAATTTTTGCCTATTCAGTGTGATGGTATTTAATAATCTGCAGAATGAAATAGAGATTCAAAAATAAACATTAGTCATCCTTGCCATGAATGACCACAAAAATCTTTTTTTTCCTTCCTGCAATATATTTCATACAGACCTACATACAGAAAGGTGTCTTTTTCACAATAAAATGCTCATACAATGCTCGTATAGCAAAAGGTAGAGTTTTTGCTAGAGAAGTCTTCCTGCTTATATACACAGACAGCTGTCACATGACATTTCAAATTTTTGCTTTTATAACACGAAGTGTTAGAAATGTATATAAGCATATGCATGAGGATCACAACAGCTTTACTTCATAATGCTGGATCAGAGCACATTCACCAGATTTCAAGACAAAAAGCATACCTTAGTTATACTCCACTCTCAAAGGTAGGCCTGGAAGCCAGCACTTGATAACCTCCTCAGTTCCCACTGCTTCTCCTTCAGACATCAATCTTAATTTCAGTAAGAAGGAACTCCAAATATGTGGACTAGTGCACAAGGCAGTGTAAGGTGCTTCAGAGGGTCCTCCAAATTTATTCAGAGAAACAGAATTGGGGACATCAGCCCTGACTGCACACAACCACAGCCCAGTGAGTCACACTAGCTTCTTCAGCAGTCATATTTTGCCATTTACTTTTGAATAGCTTTGTTGTATTTTCATTATCATTATTTTTCAGCCAGATTTTTATATGACTAAATCACATACAATGAAAAACTTTCTTGATGGTGCTCTCTTGCCATTAATCAAAGTAAATATACAAAGTTTGGGTGTTCTGGAGGGTTATTTTTTCAATTCATTTGGTAATTAGGCTGGTTAGCTATAAAAGTCAGAGCAACACCAGCCCTTAGCAATGCTTGTCACATAAATGAGTCAACAGAAATGCATTTTTATAAAATAAATGCAACTTAACACAACATGTCATTATTCCCCAGATGCAAGATATGATCTCCAAAGTGAGTTTCTCCTGCCTCAGTGAACCTTTTAAAGAAAATTATTGTACTTTTTATTTTTTCTACTGTAGAGTACAGTTTTCTGGATAAGAAATTTGTTAATGCGTCAGGCCCTATACATACAGGTCAAAAAATCACAGCAAGTCCATTAAATGGTAGAAATAAATTCTCTTTGATTTTCACTTAATCAAACCTATTTTCCCCTCATTTACATTCTATTTATTTGCTATCACATTTTCTTTTTATTTTCTTATTTCTATTTGCTTTCCATTTTATTTTTCTTTCCTGGTATCTATTCATGTCTACCATAATCGTATCTATATTAAGTGAGCCAAGCCCTTTGCTGCTTTCCAAATGATGCAACTTACATTTTCTAAGAAGTTAGCCAGTTTCCCCACTCCATATTTTCCACTACAGCCTATAACCTTTAATAACTTCAACCCAACTTGCACTGTTTTCTAATAGATTCTACAACTTATTGTACAAGTTAGAGTAAAAATACAGAATTTTAGAATGTTGTAGAATTTATCAGCTGCAGATCAAATGTAGTCGGTGATATCTTTTCACATGGGTCTTTCCACATGGAGATCATCACACTGCATAGACCTGTAGAGTTGCAGTAATGGGAATTTAGTAACTCTTTGTCCTTTCGCATGGATTCTCTCAGTAGCACTTTTGGAATTTGAAATGATAAAATCTTCTTAAGCTTCTGCTATATCCTCTTGTATACTTGACTTTTAATGTCCTTCCACTGTGCATTTCTTTCTATAGAGCTCTTTCCTCAGTCTCCCATTTTCATCTGCGAGTATGTGCTAAGTCACCTGGTGATACATTCTAATATGTCTCTTCTTCAGCGAGCATTCATTATTCAGTGTGTTATTATGCTTTCTAATGTTTTTGGTATATGGTTTTTATGGAAAAAAAACTATAAAAAAGTTTATGGCACAGTGTGGCTTTTTAGCGTATCTAAAGACATCATGGCTATTGATTCTTAGCTGTACAGTAATAGTACCCAGAAGATAAAATGATACAAATAATTCATATGCAGATAAAATTTTCAATAAATTTTCAGTATATTTGTAAGGGGTCCTCTCCTCCCTAGCTAGGAAGATTAGGCAAATTCTTTACACAGTATCAGCTGCCTTTGGAAGTGCCACAGTTGTCAAGTTGTGTTTCTATCTCCCATGCTTGTCACAAGCATGTTTGTTATGCTTCTCTTATGGCTTCTGAGCTTCCACATGGTATCACCAAACGAAGTTCAAATTCAACTCTGTCATGGTTATTGGGGTCAGATTTATTTAGGTTTTCTGATTTATAAGCACATGAGTTCTAGTCTCCCTGACTATTTATAAGCACATGTGGAAAACATTTTCATGTAGACTTAACTGCAGAACAAATATAGGAGAAAACTTGTGCCAAGGTAAATGTCTAAAAAGGTATCAGAAGTTACTCAGACAGTGCCTCTAATAATGTGCTCCTTCACTAGCTTTCTGCTATCATTTGTTGTTGTTCTGCTCATTTACTTTTAAAGTGATGATACCTTCAGTCATCTTGCTATTAAAAAGAATATTGGAAGTACCTGCATTTTAAATCTGAAATAATAATACACTTGAGCACACTTCATAGCTTATCGTTACTAGGATGATTGCTCCAAAATGACTTATTCATTTAACTTGTAGTTCAAGACTGTGGCACTCAAAAACTCTGCGTAGTTTTCCTCAAATCTGATCTCTCTCTCTCTTTTCTCATTTTTGCCTTGAAGGTTCCCAACCACTTCAAAATTTGCTTCCAGCAAATACTCCAGAATATCTATGACCATATAGTAGTGATATTTTGTCTAAAGTTTCCATAGCTCAATTTTCTGAAAAAGAGAAATTTAGGCTTTAATGCTTAGTTCATCTTACATCTAATGATTATTATTAACATTATAGGGGAACAATTTTACTTATTTTTTTTTTCCTAGATACTAATGTAATTAACAATCTTCTTTATAAGAAGTCAAAATATTTCCCTTATAGTCTTTGTCATTTATTTATTTATTTTTCCGGCAAAGAGGATGGGCCAAATTCTTCTCAGTGGTGGCCAGTGACAGAAATTGAAACACAGGAAGTTTCATCTCCATATGAGGAAGAATTTCTTTACTGTGAGGGTGACAGAGCACTAGACCAGGCTTCCCTGAGAGGTTGTGAATCTCCTTCTTCAGAGATCTTCCAAACCTATCTGGATGTGATCTTGTGCCATGTCTCTAGGTGTCTCTGCTGGAGCAGAGGGGTTGTACTAGCTGATCCCTATAGGTCCCTTCCAACTTCAACCATTTGATTCTGTGATTTGGTTTGTGAAAATCTTCTACTATGTGTAAGGAATGGCAGTAGTATATCCTGTTGTACTGAAGAAAATTTTCAGCTTCAGGTAATTTAAACTTTCTTTTAAAGTGCAGAGGTTCACGTCTGTCCTTAACGTGTTCATGCCACAAAGCTATAGGATAAGAATACCAACTCACTGGTTGCTCCTTAAAGGAATGGCCTAGGCTTGCACTTTGAAAGAAAGACTTTGCAAATTCAATTTTAAGAGAAAGATCAGGACTTTAACCTTCGTGGGGATGTGGGATTCCTTAGAACAGGCCTTCAATTCCCAAATTGGTCATTTTATGAACTTTATCCAGAATTCCTCCTTGTGTATGGTAGATACTCATAACTAGCAGCAAGAGCACTAGTGACAAAGGTAAAGTGCTATCTCCATCACAATCAAATGAATATTTAAAAAGAACTAGAGATCTCTGCAGATTAACAAAAGTCCTGATGCACATTTACCTATCATCTGTTGCTCTCATTTCAACTAATATCTAGTCTGAGTGATGTTAACATCTGAAACTTGGCATATTTCTTCCTGTGATCTTTCAAGAATTTCCATTTTGAGGAATAGATGGCACCTCATGCATTTAAGGAATCCTCCTTTGTTCCTCTTCAATGAGTATAAAGTTTTCTGACACATACCATGCAACTTATGGTCAAAGACTTTATAGAAGCTACCTTTATAGATTGTACCTGAAAAGGACTCATCAATTAAGAGACAGAGCAAGCTGATGGCTCCAGATTTCTCTGAAATTGTTTCTCAGTAAGCCAAATATCCTAGTAAAAGGATATCTGTAAAAGGACTTACTAGGATACCTCTTAGCATATATAGCAACAGGTTTCCTTAGGTTTTGAATATCCCAAAATACATCCATTTCAATTTCCAATACTAAAATTTTCTGGTATCTCTCTGTTAAGGTGATTTAACATTTTTCTCAGACTGATCTGATTAGCTATCAAATTCATGCCTGCAGTCAAATCAAAGTATTTTTGATATCATTCCACTGTGACTCAGTAAGAATTTAAAAATCCTATGCTCACACTTTTCAGAATATACTCACACAGTGACTGGCTTGCACAACTAGCAAGTTGTGTTTCATTGTGTTTTAGTCCCCTGTATGGTAATAATCAAAAGATTTCCTCCAGAGTTTTATATATCCTTGTTTGAAGGTGTTTGTAACACCTTACGCATGTGTGGTCATGTGTGAGTGAGAAAAAATTGGGAAAGGTAAGTTTAAATGTATCACAATTAATTTACCATTCTTTGCATTGGAGACCATCAAATGTTATATTTCACTCGTCAGCTCACCTTTAATGTCATATTTGTATCTACAACAACACATACTAGGAAAATGTACAGGAAAAATGGATGGCATGCCTCTCAAAGAGTGCTTATCCCTTAGTACCAATTAATCAAAGTGCAAAAAGTTCACAATATCATACTACAGTGATCCAAATGCAATGTGTGCAGCAGCTGTCACTGTATGTGGATACCCACCTTGCACATGCAAATAATAAAGTAGGCTTCTTCTTGACTATTAAGTCCTGACAAAGTACCTGATATAACATTTAAAACCTGTTTCTCTCTCAAATGTTTAAAAGCATCTAGCGAGTGTTTGCATATGCAAAACACCTATTTGCATACACAATTATAATCACTGACTGCTTAAATTTTCATGTAATTGCATTCATGGCTTGGGCTTTGACCTTTGGGAATAACTAAGAACTAAAATAGCTGTCAGATCTCCAACTCCATATATATTTTCTAGAGGTTACCTTGCCTGTTCAAAAGGAAGTTATTTTGAAGCCTTTATTTTGTTGAAATTGTTTTTCTTTTTCTTCAGTACAAAAGAATCTTCTAAAAGAAATTATCTTTCTCGGGAAAATAACATAGATTACCAGACATATAAAAGCTGTATCTCTTTATATGTAGAAATCCTATTACTATACTTTACTACTGTGATTTTGCCTTCCTACTTTAACTTGATGTTGAGAACTTCATTCAATTCTCTAGGAGAGACCAACAGAAGGATTTATCTTCTCTTAGGTAATGTTCACTGTAGCAGAATTTTAGTTAGCTTTTCCTGCTCAATTTTCCTTTGTTATTTTTATATACTTTTGGTATTGATTGAGCCATTAAGAGGCTAAAAATACTTCCACAATTTTATTTTCCATTCACTTGAGCTAGCATTTTAGCATCACATGCACAGGAAGAAATATGCAGCATTGAAAGTATGATGATGAGTCCTTTCTCTCTGGGAGAGGACTTCCTAATTCTCTGTTCCTCTCTCACACTTTGATATTAGGTAATGATTTATTTCTGAGTTTATATAATAGCCCCCTCCAATACCTTAAGGGAGTATTCAAGGTGAGCTCAAAATCTCACAGTGTTGACCAAGCTGTTTCACTTTTTGAATATTCATACTAAAGCATATTATTTTATACCTTGGTAAAAAATAACAGAAAGAAGAACACTAGTAATTTACTATACAAGCAAGTCTTACAGACTACCAAAGCTTACAAACTCTTTTGCTAGGCTTTATAGACACATAAAGTAATCTTAAATCATCTAGTCCTATAGGTGGGGCAAACTAAAGGCAAAACTAAGGGGTATTTAGTAAATAGATTGGAAAAATAGAAAGTAACCTGTTTGTTTTGTTTTGGGGTTTTTTTTAGGAGAGACAAAAGAAGCAAGTGAAAATGGAAATAAGTGATGTCTCTGTTAGCTGGAAGTCTGTTTTCACTATGCCCAGTCTTTGGTGCAACTTAAAAAAAAATAGAACATTAAAGTGAATAACTGAAGTAATGCACTATTAAAAGCAAAGTACCGTACAAAATACAAAATAGCTGTTACTGTTTGGAGAGAGATACTGATGTTTTGGTCCATTAAAAAGAGGATTCAAATATTTGAAAATTAGATAGAAAGCAGCAGTTTGAAACAAGAGAGAATCATCAAACAGGAAATATTGACTATTTGAGATTACATTTTCTGAATAAATTCAGAATGCAATGGAAAAGTGAATACAAGGTGTGAGATTTCCAACTATAAGTGTTTTTAGGCTTTTAGGTGTTTGTTCCAAGTCCTGGTTTCTAATCTGTTAACTGCAAGGAGATCGGTTGATATTTAGAGTTTATATTAGCCCCTTGATTACCAGGATGAGGAAGGACACTGGACATTCTCTCAAGGTCTCTGAAGCTTACATGTTCTTACTTAAGGAAGAGAAGTCTGTCACTAAATTACTTAATCCTAATTGGCTCACTCAAAATTTACATCAAAATTAGCCTGACTCTTAGCATTGTACTAGCAACACAAGTGTTAGGACTGTACCTTTTGAGCTTAATAAGCCCTGCATAAAGAGATAACCTAGAGGTTACTTATTTATTTACTTTGTTGTTAGGAAAAACAAGGCAGGAAAAAAAAAAGGCAGATCCAGAAGTTCATATTCTCTTATCCTGAAAACTATATTGAAAAATCTTTGAAATTGAAGGGCTGATGTACAGACCCTTTTCATTTCAGCAACAGATAAAACAAGTAATTTCTAATATACAAAAGCATTCAATACAGTGTTAGATTTGAAGCCCAGGCAAAAAACCTTTTTCAAGTGCGGTCAATGAAGAGAACTCCAATAAACTTTGATGACAGTTGAATCAAGCACCTACCCAACTGAAGAAATGAATCCAGTGTTTCAAGGGCAGCAGTAGCAGCTTCACAAAACAGAAGTTTTGATATTGCCTATTGTATTCTAAACAATAACACCATTTTGTTGGAAAAGTATTTATGATTTTTTTTGATCTTTTAAAATTGTTCAGCAACCATGGAATGGAGTTGCCATAAGCAGCTGATTCACTGTCTTTCTGGTGATTGTCTCTTATGTGTTAGATCAGTAGTAGAATATCATTTGACTGGTAGAGAATGATTTAAAAAAAAATAAAATGCAATTGATAATACATCGCCCAAGTTCCTGATGCAGGAAAACAAATAAGACTTGACAATAAGCTAACAGATCATATGTCTCAATGATCTTTTTGAATACAACACTTTTCAGAAACTAAACCTATTGGAATAGGTTTGGAATAGGATTGGAATATTTATCACATAAAATAGACTTAAAATTATTGAATATCAGCAGACAATTATAGATATTTAAATTTACTTTTTTTTTTCTTAGAAATAACTATGTTGATAGTTCTTTAAGTTTATTCCACAGCACATAATGAGCAATTATATCACAGATGATAGAGTTAGCAGTGAAACATTGTCAATTGGCAGCTGGGTATCACACAAACATAATGGAATATGAACATGAAAGGGACTAGAATTAACCATCTGCCAAAAAAGACTACATTACAAATGTAAAAATCCAAAGTTTAAAATGTAATTTAATTTACATCTCCATATTAATCCACTGGGACATGCAGACATCTATTCAATAGGTAGTAGAATTATAAAAAGGTTATAAAGGTTATAAAAAAGGTTATATAAGGTTATAAAAATTGTAAATCTTGCATAAGTACATTTAAAAGAGTGTGAGTTCTTTTTTAACACAAAATCTTCACTTTAAGTCCTATATACCACTCTAATTTTGATAAGTTTTTACATTCTTTATATTCATGCTGGCACAGATTTCTTGTGGCTTACAAAGCAAGCAATCTATACCAATTTGACAGCAGATTTGACAGTCCAAGTAATCCCTAAGAAAGATACAGAAGAGCTGCAAAATAATACACTGCTCTCAGCCTCAAAGGGAAGTGTTCCTCTTAGATGGAATGTAGGATACTATAGGGATCCAGACAGTAGGAGTTCCAGAATGTAGCTCCTGTAAACTTGTAAAGAAAATGCTATTATTTGGTGTTAGTTGTATTCAACATGGAAGTTACAGAATTGTGAGAGAAAGAATCAGACTAGGGAAAGCCTCAGAGAAAGATCAGTCTGACTGTTACAATATCCTGTGAAGAGTAACATCCAGTTCATGATCTCAGTGATGAAAATCCTACTTATACACATAGCTGTCTTCCTGAGATTTATAACCAATGGCTTTGTAATTGTCTCATTCAGTTGATGTAAAGTACCCTCTATGTACATTATTCAAACCTTGCATATGACCTTGTTCAAATATAAAATATCTCATGACTCCTGTTCTTGCTTTTAACTTTGAGATTAAATAGTAGTTTGATACATACTCAGAAGGAGTGTCTGACATCTAGAATAAATAGAATCTCTAGTCTTTCTTCAATCAGTTTGCAGAAAACACATGCAAATGAAAATGACTCATATTTAAATAACACATTTTAAAAGTCTGACTGAACATGAAAGTTTCTCTTCTGAGGTCACTGCACTTGTATAGTACATGATATAGCACTTTCCGCCCTGCATTCAAATCAAATACGTGTAAATGATTCATACAGCACTATGTGCTCCTTGATAGAATAAAAGATTTTAACTGCATAAAAATCTCATCCGGTTTGTTAATTTGTTTTTAATGTGATATAACCACTTGTCACAATTACATTAGCTAGGACTATGACTTCTCTTGAGAACATACTCAGAAGTGATATAAAAGATGAGTTTCCAGGTCTCCGATATTCCTGAAAAGCAACTTTTTCCAAGGGAGGAAGGGAGAAAAAGAATCATCAAATTACAGGTCCAAATGGTTACAATATTTGCTGTATTCGTATTTGAATACCAAACCAGAAACAACTGGAACTAGTTTGTAAGGATCCTGGCATCCCTAATTCCAGATAGTCAGAGGTCTAACAGTTAGAAAATTGAAAGTCTGTCTTTGAAATTCCACCTAAAAATTTTTTTGGCTCTTGTGTTACCAGCAATGAGTCTATAAATTTTTCAGACTCTTCTGGTAACATCTGTGCAGCTTGTTTTTATTTATTTATTTATTTATTTATTTATTTATTTATTTATTTATTTATTTATTATTTCTCCTCATAAGTAAAGGTAAATAATGTGTGAAATTTTTCAGTCAGCACTGCAGCCCTACTCTTCACATAGTCCGTCTTCCTACTCTGCTCCCAGCTCCTGATCCTGGAGGCAGGTGAAAACTAATTCTGTCTTATGACTCTGTACTGCAGCAGCAGGATGCATTTCGGCTTAGCACAATCTCAGACACTTGTTAACACTCACTATTCCTCTTTCTTCTCCTACTCAGCCCTAGGGAAGCTGCACATCCCACTATTTCAACTTAATGATAAACAACACTGCTCCTGGTTCTATGTTAAAAACAGCAGTTCTCAGTAATGTGGAGAAGATAAAGCAGTGCCCAGATATAGAGTCTTAAATATCCAAAAGAGAAGGCCAAAATTCTGTTGACATTTTTCGCCAGGTTTGAAAAGTTGAAAATTTAATAGTTTTCATTTGTTTTCATCATCTGGAAATGGATTAGTGACCCTGCTTTTCCTGGGATAAATTAGAATGGCAGCTATGTATCTAGGAATAACAATACCACAGCTACAATAGAAGTGTTGTTGCATTTTCTTAAAGGGAAAGCCTTTATGGTGCATTACATACTATATTCCTTACTTTTAAGAAAGGCTAATGGTGTTATTTTGCCTCTGAGAAAAGGAGAAGCTCATTGTATGCTAGATATGACTGTCTTCATATATATTTTCAGTAAGTAAAATTATTTTCTGTTGACATGTCTTTCAACATCAGGACCTAAAGTTTTCTATTTGTGTGTAAATATCTTGTTGTGTCTCATTGTGTCTGGATACTCAGCAAGGAAGACAGGCAGAAGGACTAGTGCTTCTTTCTTGTGGTTGGGTTGTTTCAATTAAATTACTGTCAACAACCAAATGAATGGTCCAATTAGCACAAATGGCAGAAACCAGAAATTCCTGGAATTAAAGAAAAACAAAAATAAATAAACAACAACAAAACAAACAAACAAATAAAAGGCAGGGAAAATAAGTCATCATCAGCTGTCATAAGATTCCATTTAAACTGATTTTCAAGGCTTGCTATGCCACTCTGAAATTCTTTTTGCTGACTGAAATGTGATTTAATACTTCCTATAAAAAATTAAAATTAGACGAGAAAAGGAAAGCTATATGAGTTCACAGTCAGACATCACATTAAATATTCTAAGACAGGTTAATTTTGTTTCAAGGCAGAACTGAAAATATGTTGCGTCTTTCTTGAAGTCTTTATATTTATCAAGACTTTATCAGTGCTAGTTGTTCTATTAATTAGAATTCAAGGAAAAGATACTGGAGGTATTCAGACCTGCTAAAGATGTTATAACTTAAAGAACTTTCATTGTTAATAACAAATCATAATGACAATTTTTGTAGGACTTGATGTCCACCTAATACACAGACAGCACATGTACAGCAAGTTTAATGAGCCTATCATGTTTAATGACTAAAAGTGTGTAAAAAACACTAATATAATTCTGCCAGAGGTGATTCCTGCTACTTTCTGAAACAGAAGATCAAGAAAATAAAATACTAACTGCTTTTTTTTTCTCCATTTGTACACAGATAGGGAACTGAATCAGACTGGAATTTTCTATCAAATATCAAACACATTCTTCTGATAGGATCTGCAAAAAAGAGTTTCTCACACATCACCAGCATTCTCCATTATCAACAACAAGCCTCCATCCCTTCAAAGTTTTATCTCAATAGATTTTCTCTGAATAAATACAGTTGCTTTGATCTGAATAAATACAGACCTGATGCTTTAATGGTGACTGATCCCCATGCCTGCACAGAAAAATACACTCAAATTTGTCTTGTTCTGCCCAAGATAACTTGACCCTACTCTAGCTTCACTATGAAAATTAAGCATTTCTATTCCAAGTTTGATCTAAGTGTTTTCTCCCTGTGACACAGAGTGCTTGCATCTTCCTGACATTGTGCTACTATTTTCAGAGAAATAAAATAACCTTAAAGCCTAGTTGTACATATAACAAGTGTGGGCATCCCTTCCTTGAATAAATGCATTGCAGAGGTCACATAGCCAGTTCAAACATACACATCTAAGAAGCCACCAGGTGGTATGAATTGCTGGATTGAATGAATGTTTATTACCATATATTCTCAATGGTCTTATTTATTAGGCAAGAATGCTCAGCCATATGCAATATGGCATACGTGCTCTAAGTTTGGGTTCTGTTCCACCGATTTGTACTTTCAGGCCTGAGAATCAGATGACCAGAGGTGCTTGAGTATCTCTGAACCTGAACTGCTGTCAAGCCTGACATCTATTAATAAACATAATCAAGCACCTGACTCAACTTTTCTGATGGGACAGCGCTAGAAATTCCTGTGTTACACAGTAAACTGTTAAGTTTAGTATCTTTTTAAATTTAATTAATTATTTTTTTTTACCATCATCTGTAAAGTCTATAGGTGCATCTCAACATAATCTATCTATAATCTGTTATTATGGTAGAGTGTTTCAAGCAGGATCCCTTGAACCAACACAGCAGCCGGATCTAAATCTCTTCACCTCATGCAAAAGAACAAAAAGCATCAAAACAACACAGGTCACTGTAATTAGTGCTGAAAGTGAACAATAGTTTATGCTAAGACATACCAAAAAAAAACCCCATAATCTTAATACTAGGCTTCCATAGTCACATAAATATTTAGGGGAACGTACCTTAAATGCTCACTGTTTTCTAATTTTGCTGCTTATTGTCGTTTCTCTATTGAAAACATATTTTAACTGAAATTATAAATCCTAAAATATTTTGTCAGATTAGCCTTGTGACTATAACTCTTACATCCAATGTGTTGAAACCTGTTGCAATATGTTCTAGTGAATCTACAGGTTGTTTTTAAAAGATGACTAAAATGTAGCTTAAAAAAAAAGAAATGTTTATGGTAAATGATGACTTATGTACAGGAAACTTCCCTGGAAAATACAGTCCTTCAACTGAAAGAGTTAAAGTGTTAAATAGAGGAGCCAACAAAAGAGCCTATAAATATTTTACAATATTTTGAATATCACACTGAACAAATTAAAATAATTATACTACTAATTATACTATAGGAATAAATTCAATAAGCAAAAAGATTTTCAGATGGTGTAATGTAGGAGATCTTTAATGATTTAATCTTTAATGATTTTAAATGTAGTCCTTCCAGTTAACCTGAGTTTAGCAACCAACATTTAGTTTCTTCTTGAGCCAAGAAAGGTTATTGACTACCCAAACCAGACGTTCTTGTTTCTGGAATCAGACTCGAAGCTGTTCGTCAAAAGATTATTGTTTCTACTGATTACTTAGATGAGTATAAATGAATGACCATTATAAGAGATCTAAATTTTATAGGATTTTTTTCATACTTGGCTCTTGAATGGATTTCTAAATTCTGGAATACTTTGGCTCTGTGTTTACTTAGAACACAGGCCTCCATTCAAAACTCTGATCCCCAAAGCCCTGGCTGAACTACCATGTAACTATACAAGCCCTCAAATGCCAGAGGTCCCTTGCTTTATTTTATTTTGAGAATTGTTCTGGGTTTTCTCCTGCAGGATTCTCAGAAACGCTTAAGTTCTGGTCATGTTTCATAGACCAATTAATTAGTTGGACCATGCTAGATCTCCATATGAGCTGTTCCTCTTTCTCAGTCTTTTGAAGAACCAGTTTGAAAGGTATGCTCTGAAATTACTCATGTTCTTCTTTCATGTATCCGTTTTTCATGTACCCATAAAACCACCCATAGGCAGAGACTGTTATGGTAAGGCTTTGAGGAGCAACATTCTAGGAAATTCATGCTCAATTCCTTCTCCTATCTGAGAAAATTAACAGTCACCAAGAATAAAGAAGCTGTTGAAAAAGATCATAAGATGAAAGCATCTCCACCTCTTCCTCTTAGCTATAACATATCAACAAAATTGCCCAGTGAAAGAGTAAACAAGAGTGAATATATCTCCCAAATAATGATAGAACAAAAGGAGATAAGAAGAATTTGGGGAAATTGTGGATTGGATAGCAGGAAGAAATACCTGAAGGAAGTTTTAATGGAAAGGTCCAAGCTATAGGCGAAGTTCCACAAGCCTCACCAGGAACAAAGGGATCAAAAGATACAAAGAACAAGAAAAAGGAGCAATAATAAAAAGCTTAAGAAGAACTTTCTTCTAAAATAGGAAAAGATACTCAAAAAGAGAGATTTCTTAACTCCTTTTCTAACTATGCCACCAATAGTTCTGGTCATCAAGAATTCATGAAAATGTTCTTCATGCCTTAATTTTTGCATTGGGATAAAAGAGACCAAAATAGACATTGTATCTTAAGTAAAGTACCTTGATATTTTGAGAGAGAAATAATGTTAAGAATATATAAGGCTATGGCATATTGATTTAGAAACTGGAGATCATCTGGACCACTCAGACCTAAGAAATGAACTCACAGGAAATATCTCACTTACATCATGGAACGTGTCACTTAGCAAAACCTGATGTGGTTATAACTATGAGAAAAACATTACTCTCGCCTTTTCCTAGTTAATGCTTTTACCACAATGGGGCTCCAGTTCCATCTTATTTACATTCTTGTAAATATTCAACACCTTGTCTTTCTTATAACTCCACATGGAAGCAAATCATTTCTTGAAATCCAGTACGTAATCCTGTAGTTATAAGGACCAGGCTAAAAATCTTGGGAAATAAGACAGCTTGGACAGTTGGCTAATCAATATTGAGGAAAGGGGAAACAAAACTGAAATAGTTAACCTAGTGCCAGTACAGAATATTTCAGCAGGCTGCAGAACATTAAAAATAATATAAAAGAAAGTAAAATCTTTAAAAAAATTTGGATAGTAGCCTAGAAATATTTGAAAATTTCTATATTATACATATTTCTATATTATATATATTATATAAATATATATATTATATATATAATATTATATACATTATATAGAAACATGTACTATATTTCTTACACAATATTTTTTCAAAAGAAAAGCAGCAAGCCTGAGCAGCTGCAAGTAAAAACTTAGAACATAAAGTGGATTTATATATAAATGTTATAATTTTATTATGTTTTTGCGAGTCCTAAACTTCATCTACAAAAACAGCGTCTTTCATAAAGTTCATCTGTAATGAACATTATAGTTGTTTTAACTGAACTTTTAATTAGATTGCATATATTATTTAAAATATTTCCACTTTGATTATGTGTTGAGAAGTGTATCTTTGCCCATGTAAAGAGACTAAATTAGCATTTGCTTCCCATCTCCTTCAGAGCATTCAGATAAGGATAATTTCATTAGTTCCTGTCTAAACGATGTTTCAGACTGAAGCCCTAGGGCCAAAGTACTGGGTCTTAATTGGCTGTGCTACCTAGTCTATTCATGCAGACAAATTAAATTAATTACAATATTTTTAAAATGCTTGAACAACAAATTTTAATCACAAAACAAGAAAAAAATAAACTCTGGAATTCAACTGGGACATAACTATAAACTGTCTTTGGAGATACAGCTGCTTTTAAAATACTATTTTTAAAAAACAGGGGAGAGGAGAAAAAGAAAACTTCTTTTTTATTATTATTCCTGGATGATTTTGCCATTAGAAATGGTATTTTCATGCTTTTTTGAACATCAGATTTCAGCATCATGATCACTATAATATTCTATTCTTTCTTTCTCTATAGCCCAACTAATTAATTTATTCATAAGCCAAGTTTCTTGTGGTTATAATAATCTTCACCTGCACACTTGACCACTCCTTTAACATGACTGATATAAAATGCTTAAAGTAAATATAATGCATATAATTATGTATTTCTGTGAACTTAGGGTTCACCAGACAAATGGTACAGAGTGTAACAAGCAATTTTTTTTTATTCTAACAGATATTTTTATTACAACAATGTATTTTTTTTTATTTTTCTTGAAAAACAGTTCCTAAAAGCTGTCTCTACCAGTGCTAACAGGTAGATTGTTTTAAGGTCAAATATGAAAAATTTCTAATCATAAAAACAACCTTTAGAGAAAATAAACCAGGTCATAGATTAATGTGCAGTTTGTCAGCTGAAAGCCCTTGTGCCTTTTACTTTTAAACTCTTTCAATTAAATCCATTAACATTTTAATCTTTTTTAAAAATATATTTAATTTTGAAATTCATATAGAGGAGAGTCAATTTTAGCCTGGAAGTAATTTTGTTTCTCATGGAAGCAAATTAGTATAATCATCCTACCTGTGCATGAAATCTTGAGTTCCTCTCTTAACATCTTAACATCTGTTGGAATACTAACAAAAATCTGTCAGCTACATAGAAGCATCAGTGACATATTTTTGCTAATTTTATACAAATAGATGAATTAGAAAGCTCATACATTCAGAGAAAAAAAGAAAAAAAAAATCTTAAGAGATCTAACGCAAAAACTTCAATCAGTAATTACGCTATAATTGGCATAAAGAAACCTCAAGACATGAATCCAGGAAATGAGTTTCATTTGTTCTTCAGCTCAAAGATGGTCTTATCTTATGATGAGTAAATTATTGCTGAAAGTTACGTGGTTTTCATACATACAAAACATTACCTACGTGGAGAGAGAAGAAGGAGGAAGGAGAAGTAGAAACCTGACTTTGTGACTTCTTACAGTATCACTAATCTAAAAGTTAGTGAGCTACAAGACTCTCAGAGGAGAGTATGTCTTAGTAGTATGACAAATACAGAAAATACATAATACATAATCTTATGCAGAGAACACTGATTCCATTAGCTATCGTTCCTTTAGAAGGGATAAGTATGATAAAGTAGAACAGTAGATTTATTGCTTTAATTACAATCTAGCAGGTAAATGAGGCTGAACAGAAAAGTTCCAGTTAAAAAAAAAAAAAAAAAAAAAAAAAAAAAAAAGTTCCAGTTAAAAAAAAAAAAAAAAAAAAAAGGAAAAGGGGGCATATGAAAGCTTCAATATTACAATTTTACCATTTTTTCATTTTCTGATATGTGGCACTACATCAAACAAGAGTTTAAGGTGATCTACCCTTCTTTAATTACATTCTATCATCTTTGACCATCTTTTGAGCATCTTTTAATTACATTCAATCATCTTTGATTGACCATCTTTGTCGTTAGATTTAAGTGTTCACCAATGAGCAAAAATGAAGGCCTTAGTAATGTTCCATCAAAATAATTCTTATTTCCAAAAAAGAATTCATAGAGCTAACAATATTTATTGTTTTTATTTCCAGTACTAACTGCAATGGACAACTCCCAGGTGTGTCTCCCAGCAATTTGCAACTAGTCAGTTTTATAAGCATTACAATATATTCTTAATTACTGTGAAGAGCTATGCTCAAGGTACCCTGACAGGTAAAACATTTGCATTGCAGTCAGCTAATAATAATTGCTCACTTTGACAGAAATACCAGAAGAGAACCTATCCAAGTTCTGCAAAAGCTCAGATAAAACTACCTTCTTATCCCCATAAGTGATCATTATGAGAAACAAACAAGGATAAATCTGAACCCTCAGTATACATATATTCTGATGCATTTGGTCTGTAGGGAGCAGACCAAAGCTATCAACTTTATTAGATGCTGAACAGGTCTCAGTGAGCAGCTGATGATGCATTAGTAAAGTAGGCAGTTGCCACAAGGAAAAGTATGAGCAAAAACGTGCCCATATCTCTGTCAAAGGTCTAGAAAATAAGACTGAATGGTGTTTCTGCCACTGAGGAAGACTTGGATGGGGGACTTCTATAGCATAGAGGTAAAGGCAAAGTCTTTCAACGTCAGCATTTATCACCCCATCCTCATCATCTCTTCCTCCAGTTGGTCCACATTAGGAAAACAGCTGGCACTCTTGTCCAGGTCTGACCAAGCCTACCTTCTCTCTTTTTTGTGAAAACAGGATTTGGTTATTCGTAATTTCCAAAAGCCTTAAGTGAGGCAATTCCAACTCCCAGGCCTATTGATATATCACTTTCCCAGTCACTAAGTAGATGCTTTCCCCAAAAAAACTGTGCCTGTTGTATTACATGCAGATGTTTTCAAAAACACAAGTAGAAGTTTTTTCTTTCAATGCACTTTTAATAAGATATCTGCAAAATATTTGTGCAAAAATCTGTTTGATAGGGAAGGGAAATATGAACTTGGTACAAGCTATTTGGATAGTCTAGTTCCTTTTATCACAACAGATGGCATGCCGCTCAGTTCATTGGAATTTGATTTTCATTAAATAGTAACAGACCCAAACTGGATCCTTGTGTCCTTGTCACATACTATACATAAAAGATATTATTAAAAAAAAAAAAAAGAAAAGTATGTCCTAGGAACCCCTGATACCATTACTTTATTTTTTTATTGTGAACTTTAACATTTAACAGCTACTGCCTGCAGCACCATATATTTAACAGCTTCAACCTAAAAAATGCTTCAGCCCTATACAATTTTCTTTAAAAGCTGTAAAATAATTTGAGAAAACTGACTTAAATTATATATTTTGTACATACAAGTCTATGTGAAAGGATTTAAAAAATATTTATATGGTCATATATAAATAGGGTCAAATAAATTTAAATGGCCCTATATAAGTAGGACCATGATATAAGCGCACAAAAAATAAAATTATACTTGGGGTGAGATTCATGTGACCCAATTTCACTTGTAACCTCATTATCTCTTTCTCTGAAATATATTAAAAAAAAAAAAAAAAAGAAAAAAAAGGAGGAATGCTTTATGTCTTTTTTGAGGCACATATCTTAAAATCTTGCATTTCACTAGTAAATACCAAAGTTCTCACTTGGAGAGTGAAAGTTATGTGAGATAAATTTAACACTGAATTTAACACTGAATTTAACACTGAACAAAACAGACATTTTAAACATGAAGGCTAGATAGCATTGCTTTTTATATATTATATAGCTATTCAATAAACTTAGAAGGAAACAAATAAATTAAGGGTCTAAAGAGAAATAAAAGTTTATCCCTTGAAAGTCAACATGTAGTCAGATAGGAAAACTGTACCTTAAAAACACACACACACACACACACACACACACATATATATATATGCATACTTATATATAAAGTTGTACAATACTTAATGGACCATATCTAAAGGGTATGTTTACACTTTCAGAGAAAAATTGAAGAAAATAAAGAAGAAAAATGGATTTATAGAAATATTTCTAAACAATAAATTACAGTAAATTCAAAAAAAACCCTCTTTTCAATAAAGGTATAAAATTATAATTGAAAAGAAATATGGTAATAATTTTCTATAATATAATAATGTTTAATCACAGAATATTAAAAGGTTTCCATTTCAAAGCATATTTTTCACCAAACCAGATAAAAATGAATGTAATAATTATTTCTTTAGGATTTGGAATTGCAAAATGCATGACAATAGTTCTGATCTCACAGATATTCCCTGCTTTGAAATAGCAAGTAAACACTTCAGTCAGCTTTGTGATTTTTATCCTGTCTCTCCTGGTTATTTACCTTCTTTAAAAAAAGAAGAAAATTCCTATGATCTTTTAACTACCTAAAGATGTCAAAGTCTTTTTTCTTTCTGGTTGTTAAAGAGGTAGATTTCTACTGTTCTGGTTGCAAATACAAGTTCAGGATGAAGAAATTTAAAGGTGGAAAATCAAACGCAAGTAAATGAAACTCAAGAGTCATTTTAAAACCCCATCATTTTTAATACAAGTGTTCTAAAATTGAGATGTCTAGTTCTTGATTCTAACTTGTGAATGAACAACAATATTGAGGAATACCTCTCCAAACCTCTCCTATTGTTATTTAAAACAATCAGTAATGATGTGAGTTATGCAACTGGAATAACATTGAGGCATCAAGAAACAAGTAGAAAGAAGTATATTTCTAGTATCTGTTCCAATATTTTCTCAAATATTTTAACCCAGGATGGGGAGTTATAGGGAGTTATGCTTTTGAATCTTTATAGGAAGAAGAACAGAGCTAACGGGCTGTTTTCTGCATCCTGCAGAATGCTGTTTTCTGCATCTTGAATGATCCTGTCATTCATGTCAACTGAATGGCAGAGTAAATAATACTCAGTGTGACATTTCATTCCAGGATACCTTTATCCTTCCCACTGGTTCTGAATTTTAGGCCTTTTACCAGGAGCCAGATTAAAAATAAATAAATAAATAACTACTACTACTACATGACTTGACTTCCATTTGCTTAGATTAAAAGGCATTGAAAAACAATGATAATAAGGTCCTCAATGATAATAAGGTCCTCCTGATAATAAGATCCTCAAAAACTTCCAAATATTTTTTTTTGGTGTGATGATCAGAGTAGGATTTCAGTAGAAAAAAAATTACTTTATATTTCTGTTTACAGTATCAACAATACCTGAAAATTTAAAATTATGTGAAAATTAGGGGTGGAGATGGAAGGACAGGGGACATAAGTGTATTAAAAGTCATAAGTGACTGAAACAAGCCTTCTTCCTGCAGGAAGCATTAGGCAAAATCAGTTTCTCTCTCAAGCTTACTGCCACGCAAGCCCTCAACTTCAAGCATATTTGACAAGTCTTGCTCTTCTAAGGATCTCTTTCCATGTTACTGTCTCTGTCACAAGATGAATAGCTAATTTAAAAAAGAAGAGGGAGATGCTTCTCATCTAAGACAGAAAGAGAATCACAACCCCCAAACTATGAATACTACACCCATAGGTTGATGGCAATCAATCATATTTATGAATAAACATGGAGTAGACGAGAGAAGATGGGAAAACATTTAAAGCAGAGGGGAACAGGAAGGATCACTGAAGCACTGGGAGAATGAGAAATCATCTAAAACGAATGAGAAATAGGGGAAGATAAAGAGCTACAATAAATAAAAGGCAGAAAAGTACAACTTCAAGAAAACTCAGTATAAAAATCCAAAAGAAAAATATATATATGCACAAAATGAACATATATTCTACTTGAGATAGATTTTTATAAATACATGCATATACAGTACAGCCTCCTACACATATAGATTCAAATGATGTTGAATTATTTAAGAAGTGACAGATATAACAGGTGTTCAATCAAAAGTAATGCTATCTGGGAGAGCAATTCAAACGTTTTGCCCCTTTTCACTGTCTTTGCCTCTGATAAGCAAACAAACACTAACTGGATGTAAAATAGTATTTGCACTTCTTTTACCCTTTTTCCTTTTTATTTGTGGTTGGCAAAAATGGAAGTGGCATGGCTACATGTAACAAAAGATTGACAAATTACAAGAATTCAGAGTTAAGTAGTGCTGAAACCAAAGTTTGATATTGTAATAGCTAAGCACCTGAGGTCTGAGATAATATCTCACTGCTATACGAGCAACAAAATAACAGATAAGAGCAATATTCAGAAAATTGTGTGTCTTTGCCATTCAGTGTCTTACTGCTACAAGTAGACTTCAAGAGGGAAAAGAAAAAATAGCAAAAAAAGGGCAATTAGCAAGAAAGAATTCACTGGGTATTCTGGGAATTAATTTGCAAGCTTGAAATTTCACAAAATGTTCTTTCCACAATAGCTGAGACTCAGTGAATATATCATTTGACATGGCAGAGCAACGCATACTCTAAACACCACATACTCTAATATATCCCTCACTTTAGAGGATCCAAAAGTAGAGCTAACCCAGCAGAACATATAATCTTTCAACAATTAAAGGCCAATGGAGGACTAATATAGCACTGTTCACAATCTCGCGTTTCTTGTTTGCTTATCTGAAACCTTGTCAAACAGCTATGCAAAACTGGAAATCAATTGAGTTAGAGAAAAAGCTGAAGTATGTATTTAAGTACTAGAAATAAATAAAGAAATAAATATCAGAGATGCGAAAAGAAGTAAGACCTATGTGATGAATGAGTTGTTCCCAAGGGAAACTCTGTTCCATTGAAGCTAGAAGAAACAGCAAGGTCCAGATACTCTGAGATAAACACCAGGTATTCTGAGATGAATTAAATACTATGGCATATAGAAGATTAGATATGGTCCTAATCTAGCATTCAGTTATGTAAAAATACAGGTGACTAGCAGTATTCAATATGCTCTCTTCTTGAACTCCATAAGATTATTTGTGATTGAAACAACTCTTCTGCTTCCAGTATCAGACTGTACTCCTTTCCAATAGCACTGAAGCTATTGTGAGCATGACATAGCAATCATTGTGTAGTTTGATATGACATTAATAAAAACACAACAAAGCACAAAAGCTGGAGTTACATATTAAAAGTTAAATGAAAAAGCACACTTCACAAATATAAAATTATATTAGGAATAAATACATACTGAAAAGCAGGTATTAAATACTTGCAGTCCTACATTCCTCTGGTAAGGATGCATAAGCTAATACTGCCAAAGTTCTAGCAAAGCTTCCCACTGCTTTAATTCTGCAGAACTCAGTAAAAAGAGTTGAAAATGTTTGCCACTGATACTGAGATACTTAACTAGCATTTATGACCTTGAGAATATTATTATTAATATCATTAAGATGTGCTCCTTCCCCAGTCCAACCTGACCTTTCATAGGTCAGATTGAATAGAGTTGTAGTTCTAATCAGTTGTTACCTGATCCTGGTGGTTACCTGCCTAACTTGTTCCCCCATTCAGACAATAATAAGATGGCCAACAGGGATATAAGGGCTAATAGAGCATGCATCAACCAAAAATTTATCTGAAAGGAAAGAATCAATCATCTTACCCCATAAATATGGGAATAGCCTGATAGTCCATTCAGCTCTTCTTGCATGGCAGCAGGCTGCATGCTAGGATCTCCCCTTGAGCAGGGGAACCTCTCAAGGATATTCCTCAGGGTTGAGAGGTCCTTGCCACAAGTGATGGCAACTGATGGTAAATGACTATGGTGTGCTTTCCGAACTTGTAAACTTTACTGAATCATATATGTAACTGTGCTCAGAATTCTTTAAAGTTTCTGTTCGTTTCTGACCATCCTAATCATTAGAGTGTAAAGATACTCAAGAGTGGTGAAATCTTATAATCCAGGCATGTGTACGATTCTAATTGAAAGGTGGATATGTTTATAATACTATAATACCCATCCTTCAACTTGCATGTCAAGTAATGATGTCGGTTTTATACTGACAGTTAACAGGTATAATGTGATATTCATGGAGTGACCTTTCAGTAGTAAATGACTGAAGAATTAACTTCTTCAGTCTTAAATCACATTATCACCGAGAAAATTAAGTGGAGAGATATCCTTCCTAAGCATATGCAAGCTCTATAACAGTAGTATGAGCTAAGAACAAAAAGACACAGTCATCTTACAGATGAATTATTACTATAGCTTGTGGAATGGCAGTGATATGAGAAGAATGTCAGATTAATTACACTGTGATTATTTCCAAAACCAACCAAAACCCAAAAGCAGAACAGAATGACCAAAAAAAAGGGAAATTTACTAGACACTAGAGTCGCATGAAATTCTCTTTCAGAATGAAAAATAGAAAAAAATGACAAACCTGTGCACCTATATATTACAGGACATATTCAGTACCAACTGCCAGATTAAGTAGTTCCTTCTGCAATACTAGCATGAATCCTATATATTAATGGTCCAAGGATCCAAGGATAGAGCTTCCTTTCTAAAGGGATACCATTTCGGTTAAGTCAGTCAGCATCATCCAGATTTTCATTATTAATTGAACATTGTAGCATGTGGTATGTAGTACAGTATTGTAGTTTTGCCCACACCATTTGTATACATGCTTGTGGTGAATTCAGGTTGACTTCTCAGCCTTCCTGTACAAAAAGGACTGAAATAAAGTTATAATTCTAAGACTTTTTTTTCCCTTTTTTCTGGGGGTAATGAGGATGCAGACGAGGAGGGAGTGGGAGGAAATCTGTTCAGTGCTGTGAATAAAACAGCCTACTTTACCAGTTGATAAAGATAATATATTTATCTAAATATGATTTGCAAAAGAAAGAAATGTATGTGAAAAGAAAGAAATGTATGTCAAAAGCCCTTCACTCTCTCTGTCTTTCTTTTTTTTTTTTTTTTAATGCAATTTCTTAGCGGACAATCAAAGCACACCTCTTTGTTAACAGTCAAATGTACTTCATCTTATCTTTCTTTAATAATTCTGTTCCTTCTCAAGCTAAAACAATTAAGGTGCAAACAACTTAAAATATACATTATTCTTTGAAAATCATATGGTGAGAAACTCCAGCTCTGGATTTTCCTTAAGACTTATCACCATTCCATGAGAAGGCCAAATTCGTAGGACATCTTCATCCTATTTTCCTGGCAAACTACATTTCATATAGACTTGCTTGCAAGTCTCCTGCAAAACTTTCAAGTACTTAAAAACTGTGTTTAATTCTTTAACAAATATTTAATAAGCAGTATTTAATTCTTTAAATGTATTTAATTTCTTATTATCACTCAGTTTATTATGAAATAAGATGTACAAGTCACAAGTAAGCTATAGTAATTTTTAGGCTAAGAAAATGTCTTTTTCAGGTCTCCTTCTTTGGAGCTCTTCACAACCTGCCTGGATGCAACCCTGTGCCATGTGCACAGGCATCCCTGCTTGAGCAAGGACTCAATGTCAGACTAGCTGATATAGAGGTCCCTTCCAATTTCCACCATTCTGTAATTCTGTGATATTCTTGACTTAAAGCTATCATTCTGCATTCTAGTTGTTTCCATACTGCTAATAAAATTTATTCCCATCAGAAAGTATTACAATCCAATATGGAATACCTGTCATCACTGAGCATATATACTCAGTCTTCATAATATTACTATATTCTTGTATATTGATTTCTGTCACACAGCTGAGCTTTCAAAGGAAACCATTTAAATATGTTATATATGAACTGAAAATTTTCACATTCAGTTTATTCGCAACTATAATGCTTCAAAATAGGATATATTTTGTTTCAAGTTATTATATTATACTAAAGTATCCTATTGTCCTTACAATAAAGCAGACTGCTTCAACTGCTCAGCCACCAAACTTGAATAGTATTTTATCTTTGAAATCAGATGTATGTTCTCAGAATGTGAGTATTTGAAAATTTTATCATTAATATGCACTACAGTCAAATAAACCTCACAGACTGGTTTAAATTATCAAAACTGGTATACACATTCATCTCTTTCATTCAAGTCCTTCCAAATAACAAAAGAAAAAAAGATATCACCTAGAGATAAAAACTATGATATTTAACAAATGGTCTACAAACCTTTCAAATAGCCACAAGATCACAAGATGGGAAACTATTACGAATTAGGAATTAATATTTTTGATTATATTTGTTTGCACATAGTATTTTCAGGGCAAGTAGCTTTTTTAGAGTAATTTGCTATTCAGCAAATTCTTGCTGATATATTCCTACAAAGCAACTTGGCCTAACATTTTTTCCCCATTAGATATTCCCGAACATGAGCGAGCTGCATTTTTCCAGCCAGTATTCTTCAGTATTCCATGATGACTGCTTGGCAAGAATATTGGAAAAATTTTACATGTTAATATCTGTGTGTTTTTTATTTTATCTGATATTATTTCCCAAAAATATTGATTTGCATTTTGTTGTAAACAGTACCTACTTGTCAAGTAGTTAATTCTGATTACTAAACACCAAGGAATGTAGCAGATGATGATTTCAATAATAAAACTTTTCTTCATTCTGGAAACCTAGAAAGGCAACCACATGTACACACTGCTGTTATGTGATACAAGAACTTGCAGGTACTGTATCCTCACCCTGAAAGTAAGGATCCAGGCAGTATAGCAGATCTGCTCTCAACTGTTAGAGCATCCAGCGAAAAGCTTGTCTGATAATTGAAACTGAGAAGTGGGACAAAATGACTTGGAGGTATTACAGAAGTCTCTATCATATTCTAGCATAATTTTATTGCTTCTAATTACTGAAGCTTTATTGCTTCTATATATTGCTATATAGAGCAGTAATTGCTAACAAAATTTTTTACAAAGTTGCTTACTTAAACATTCCCACAATCAGTTCTTAAGACAAATATTCTAATATTGCTTTGCTTCTTATTTATCAAGTTCAGGTCTCACCAGCTGTCCCAATCTTAAATGTCATATTGATAAATACTGGCAGTGGACAATCAGGGGAACACAGTCACTCACCATTTCTTGTGTTAATAAAATGTAGAAGGACACATGATACTCTTAGTTGCTCATGTCTCTGGACCACTCTCTTCATTATTGCTCACTACAAGCAATATAAGTACATAATTAAGTATGATCTATTCAAGGTCCTTTCTGCATATCAGAAATCCCAAAGCATCATTAACTGAAGTGAACAGACATCTGGTTGCTTATGATCTTACAGTTTCAGTATATAGCATATTTAATTAGAATAAATGCCTTCCCTCCTTCTCTCATAAGGGAACTAGCTCATTAAGAAGTTTCAAAAATAAGAATCAGCCCTTCAGCAAATGTTAACATTTGGGAAGGAGCAGGAGCCTGTAGGTGGGTAAAGTAGTCTACTTTTTGCATATTATACATTTGTCCCTTAAGGCTGCATTCATTTCTGTAGGTAGGACCTTCTTCCATCCTCTTTAAAAGTTATTCTACAAACCTTTATTTATCCACAGTCCTGTTTTTCTGATTTTATGTGATATAATACAGGTAGTGAAGCATGATGGCAAGCTAGAGGCAGGCTATCATTTCAGACATTGGAAAGTTACACACCTGACCTGTCACACTTTTTCCTTCCATCTCACTGAGCCATATATTAAATGGACATGCACAAATTCCACTTGCCTTTACTAATATCTAGCAAACCTGAAAATGGTGTTCACATAGAAGATATATTATATCTTCTACATAGAAGATATAATATATTCTAATTATATAGAGTGAAACGATGTCAAAGGTTTTGCTAACTTTTGATCACACTGATATGAGTACTTCAGGAACTCAGTCATTTTCCCTTGGACTTGATACAACAGATAAAAATGTACATCTACACTGTGCATTATGTGCCCCAAAGCCCCCATGAAATATGAGGAGCTAGCAGCTGCCAAATCCAGTAGCCCAGTAGAGATGAGGCTCCAATCTCTCAGGCCTGAAGAGCAGTGAGGATGAACATGTGCTTCCAATAGCTATGCACCTACCTGCAGCAGGTATACGGCCAAACACCAGCACAGGCAGAAATATGCATCACTCATGGGAACACAAACAGCACCGATGATGTCATATGCTGTTCCTTTCTCTGGCTCACCAAGATGAAATCCTGTTAGCAGTAAATATATGTGAGTGCAGTGTGGATCCTTCTAAAGAACTTAGGGATTTAATATCAACTAAAATTCAGATCAAATATTTAAATCATATTTCATAGAAAAAAATAAAAAGTGTGCTGTGAAAAACAAGATTATCAGATGAAACTCTTGTGTATTTCAGAGAATAAGTTTGTCTCTTTTGGATAAACACAACCTGTCCCACAACTACCATTCAGTTGTGAATTTGCCACTCTCACTCACTAGGATTACACAAAATGAATACTTGCCTATATTTCTGATAACAAGGCTGCTATAAAGCTTGAAAAATCACCTTTGACAATCATTATTATTACTAAATGCATGCAACACCTTCTGTATGAAGAGTGCTCTGGGGGCACTTGCTTTCAGAGAAATGATAACTAGAGAAAACTAGACTCACGTGAGAGTCAAAGACAACTTTTTCAGCCGTCACAGAAAGAATCTGGCTGGTGCACCTGAACCCTTATGGCCTGCTGGCAGAGCCAGAAAGGTCAAAGCAGCATATTAATTCCTACCTGATGGTGCATACTTGTGACATGCACCTACCCTTATCCCTTCTGCCTCCCTCTCCTTCCTCCCAGGACTCACAGGCCCAGTAATGTATATGTAGTCAGTTCTGCTCAGAAAATATACTTAGCAAGTTTCAGGGTGCAGCCATTTAACCTCATGGCAACTCATGGCAAGCAAGTCAAACTTGCATGCAAACATCATCCATTCAGGAAATGATTCATGTTCAAGAAAGGATGCAACCATTAGTCTCCTGCTAGAATTAAAGTATTCAGTATTTAAAGCACAGTCCCAACTTTGTTTTAAAAATGCTCAGTTAAGTGTCATGAAAGCATTACATAAAAAGTACAAAATCAATTTCTTCTTGCCACTAATCAAATTCATTGTTACACTAAGTGTGCAAATGCAAATTATGCAGTTGTGAATGGGTAGGATTTTTGTTTATTTGGTTTTAACATTTTTATACTGGGACTCTGGAGTAGCGGTGGAATGTCACAGTACATAGGTCACAATGTTTCTGAGTGACTAGCTGGACAGATGAGGGCAGAGCAGTGGATTTCATGTATCTGGACTTCAGCAAGGCTTTTCACATCATCCCCCACAGCATCCTCCTGGGCAAGCTCCGAAGATGTGGAATAGATGAGTGAACGGGGAGGTGGATTAGGAATTGGCTCAGTGGCAGGGTGCAGAGAGTGGTAGTCAATGGCGCGGAGTTCAGTTGGAGGCCTGTTAGCGGTGTCCCCCAGGGGTCGGGCCTCGGTCCGGTCCTGTTCAACTGATTCATTAACAACCTGGATGAAGGGCTGGAGTGCTCCCTCAGCAAGTTTGCCGATGATACCAAACTGGGAGGAGTGGCTGATAGCCCTGAGGGCTGTGCTGCCATCCAGAGGGACGTGGACAGACTGGACGATTGGGCGGTTAGAAACCTCATGAAGTTCAGCAAGGGCAAGTGCAGAGTCCTGCACTTGGGGAGGAATAACCCCAGACACCAGAACAGATTAGGGGTTGACTTGCTGGAGAGCAGCCCCACAGAGAGGGACCTGGGCGTCATGGTGGATGACAAGCTGCCCATGAGGCAGCAGTGTGCCCTGGTGGCCAAGAAGGCCAACAGGATCCTGGGGTGCATTAAGAAGAGCATGTCCAGTAGGTTGACAGAGGTGATCGTCCCCCTATACACAGCCCTGGTAAGGCCACATCTGGAGTACTGTGCCCAGTTCTGGGCTCCCCAGTACAAGAGGGATGTGGAGCTGCTGGAGAGAGTCCAGCGCAGGGCTAGGAGGATGATCAGGGGCCTGGAATATCTGCCCTCTGAGGAAAGGCTGAGAGAGCTGGGCCTGTTCAGCCTGGAGAACAGAAGGCTGAGCGAGGGGACCTGATCAGTATGTATAAATACCTCAAGGGAGGCAGTGAGGAAGAGGGGGCCGGCCTCTTTTCAGGGGTGGACAGTGATAGGACGATAGGACTAGACAGAAATGGCTGCAAGCTGAGGCACCAAAAGTTCCACAGGAACTTAAGGAAACACTTTTTGACAGTGAGGGTGACAGAGCCCTGGAACAGGCTGCCCGGAGAGGTTGTGGAGTCTCCTTCTTTGGAGATCTTTAAAACCTGCTTGGATGCAGCCCTGTGCCATGTGCTCTCGGTGACTCTGTGTGAGCATGGGGGTTGGACGAGATGACCTCTGAGGTCCCTTCCAACCTTAAGCATTCTATTCTATGACATGGTAATAACACCTGAAGAAGTGGATCAGATTAACAAATTTACCTATAGAGTAGATTACTACTCCTATAACAATACTATCCCAGTAACAGTGTGCTCTGCTTTGCAAAACCCTTCCATGCCCTCCTGCTGCACAGTACACATCTGTTCCCAATGCCACAGAGCAGCTCTTCTGCCTCACTACGTCCTATTCTGGTGCTTCCTTCATAGTTGCAACTTCTTCCCTGCCCAGTAGTGTCTGCTGCAGGAACCATTCATCTTGCAAGACAGGGCTCCTCAGCCACATATGAAAAATATCCCCTCATCACTTTGTCTTCTTATGCTTCATAGGTTTAGTATCTCTAGCAAACATACTCCTTTAGTCTTTGTAATCAAACAGATATCTGAAAGTGATGTGTGGAGGAATCTAGAATTACTTTTAATTTGAACAAGCCAAGATTAATTGAGTGGAGCCAGCACGGGCACTTAACATTGACACTCTGCCACTATATTACTGGCAGACTATATTAGGTATCTGGGGAATTACACTACCATCTGGAATTCTTCTAATTTGCTAAGAATTTGTCAGTCAGTTTGCTTGAGACCATAATAAAATAAATGCAGAAGATTTATTCATCTCTCTCACAGGCCACAGGAAATAAGCAGCTTGAGTTCTTTTTTTTTTTTTTTTTTTGCAAATGCATACAAACCATAACCCCTGCCTGTGTAGCCTTGGTGCTGTGCCTATAATGTGTCAAACTAAAAGTCCAGATGTGCCTCATATATACAAACAAACTTTAGAATGAACCCATATTTCATATCCTTTACTATCTCACTCTTAGCAGTGCTGCTTTACTAACATATTATTATTCAAAGCTCAGTCACAAAAGCAGGGCTGATGGATAGAAAACATGATGGCAAAAGGTATCAGGATCAAATACTAAATCTATAGCTTGTCTTTCGGCCTTTTATTTGTAATCCAAATAACAGGTTGCCTAGAGGAAGGAAAAAGAAAGGAACAACAAGAGCAACGATAGCAGCAACAGTGTGCTAAGTTCATAAATAATCCATCTCAGTATTATTGACCTGTGAAGATCTGCCAGGGGCAAGGAGTATAAAATGGATCATATTGCTCCATTTCGGGGTAGCACTTGTTATATACTGCACTCAATAGAAGTCATCCATGAAATTAAAGGCCACCCTGATTTTGGATTACATTCTAAAACTCCACCTGCAAGTCTTTAAAACTCTGTGCACTTCATCATAATCCAGCTCAGTCTGAACAACTAATTGAACGAGATTTTTCACCAAGAAAGGATTATAATAGTGCAATGAATCAGTGATGTTTCACACCAGCAGGAGGCAATTCTGGCTCAGTGTCAAATAACCAGTAGACATCCTCTTTTCTGACTAGGACACTGGCCTGTCTGTAGGTCCCATGGAGCTTGCTGCAGAAGTGGGGTTCCCCAACAGTGGCTATCTACTATCTACTATCTACCAGATTTGCTTGACGTTAGAAATTTTTATGGTTATTTTCCTAAATTTACTAATTAAAAAAAAATAGTGGTGTATGTTGCCAACGGGGGTCGGCAAGCCTCGTTCGCTAGCTGGACAGACCTGGGGTTGTCCTCACCCCAGGGCCATAGAGCACAGACATCAATATGGGGGATGTGGCAAAATGGCGTTTATTGCGCAGTACAGTCTGCCTATATACTCCAGTAAAATGCGAAGACTCACCTACTGCCCAATCAGGAGACTAATTTCTACTTCCTGCCTTGTATGGCATGGGGTTATCAGTAAGCTACATAAATTAATTATGCTCCTAACCTCCCGTGACATCGCGAGATCTTCCGAACGCCATTCCTGAAGCTAAATCCTGTCTTATGCTACGTCACTTACTTATGCTAAGCTCCCAACACTTCTAAGCTCCCTACAGGCGTACATATGGAAAACTGATCAAAACAATAGGCTTTGTTTAATTACTACATGAAATTGTCATGATCAAATTGCTGAATATGATGCAGAGCTGAAAAGGTTTTCTTTTATAAGAAGCCCTTGATTACTGTTTTGTTTCAGTCTTTACACCATCAACCTTATCACACATATAGATAGCTAGGGAAGGCTTCAGTAAAGTCAAGTTATAGAAGGACTATAAGGGAAAACCTGGAAGATGCACATGCTGCATCCCGTAACATGCTTTCCCATTACTAAATTTCTAAGTGCTAACATCAACACCACAGTATTTATGTTAAGTCTTTCGACTCATTTTCAGTGTTGAAGACCTTAGAAATATTTCTGTGCGCTTGGCATTAGTGAAGATAGTTTAGACAAAACTATATACACATTCTTAACTCCATATGCACTAAACAGTTGGAAAATAAAAAAAAAAAATAAAGGTGTGCTTTTTAAGAGGCAGAACTACTTGTGGGCAAGTCTATGGGTAAAAGAGATAAGAAACATAAGTAAATACAGGAGAACAATATTCATCAGAAATGCAAATCAAATGACCAGCTATCATATATACAAGGCAATTTCTGAAACCCTACATGTCCTCAATGGCGCTATTACCCTATTAGTTGTCATGATTATTAACCTTAAAAGATAAGCTAAGGATGTACTTTCATTTTCCATTTATTTCAAACGAAAGAGTTAAAAAAAAGTCATTTTGAAATAAAATAGGATGAGATCTTGGGTGCATGTGTCATGTGTCCTTTCAGATGAAACTAAGGGCAATACCTAATATATAGGACACTATACCCTCAGCATCACCTACAACAGGCACTTCTAAGTTAATAGTATGATCAATTAAGGAAAATTAATACAAATAGTATGACATATGGTTAAGGCAGCCACCTGGTTAGGAGGTGTGATTGGTCAGAGAGCAGCACAATCTTATGGAAATAATTGATTCCTGTCAGGTATATTATTACAACTCTCCCACTTCCCAAATTCAAGGTCTCCTGCTTTGTACAAGATTTATCAGATGTGCAATAGTAGTTACCAAAGTATGATGAAAGAATCGTATGTTCATAATACTTGAACTGCTATAACTGTAGGAGGCCTTTTCTATAGAAAAAAATATCACAGTAAACATTTCTGTGGTTGCAGGCACAGTCATATCTTTTGCTACAGTCAGTTTGTTACTGCCTCCTAGCAGAAGAAGCTTAGGTAATCCGAATGCCAAGCAACACCAGAGAAATCAACCAGCACTGATATCTTCAAGAGAAAGCCGCCTTTTCTTTATATCAGAGGAAAACAGAAGGAAAAGAAGTCTTTCATACTTACACTCTTATCATACTTGCCAGGGAAAAAGCAAAATAGCTTCTTTAGAATTATCTTTTTTTCCCACTTAAAAGCTCTGTTTTTTTTTTAACCCTTACACTCCTAGATAGTTAGCAAAGTATTTTGTCCTGCCTTTTAATGTATTCCAAGGTTAACTATATAAAATCATATTCCTTAGTTACAGGAATAGCTAATAGGAGCTTGAAGCTCTTCCAACCATAATGCATATTAAAAACACTCAGGTTGCTGAATTAACTATTCTGCCTAACTGTAGTACTTACTACTTCAGAAAATTAGTCTATATGTCCTCATCCTTATTAAAAATAACAGTGTTTTTTTTTTCAGTAAGATCATAAATTTTAGGCTTCCCTGGTACTGTTTTAGTGTATTGGCATATTTCGGTAGGTGTCATTTATATACTGGAAGAATGTAAAAAACAGATCCATTAAATCATATCAAAGGTCCTCCCAGGATAACATCCATTCTTTGGTGACAGAAAATAGTGGACACTTACAGAAGACAGTAAAAAATACAGCAACTTAATTTGAACACAGTCCTGGGCTCTCTCTGTAGTTCAAGGATTTCCTAAGCTACAGGTAGGATTCTCAAATTTAGTCATTTTTCATGGAGTTTCTCTTGCAAAGTTGTCTGATTTTTGAAGGTTTATAAATCTACAGTATCCACAACACCCCGCAGCAAGAAATTCTTTAACCTACCAACACAGAATGAGAAGAACCAATTTATTTTGTTTGTTCTCGACTTATCTCCTGCTACTTTTATTTTAGAAATCTATTTTCATTGCTTCTCAATCAATGAGAAATCATCACACTTATGTGGTGCCACGAGCCATAATCCTTTCTTCTGAAGTAAGATCACATCCATACTGTGCTTGAAAATTTAAAAACTTATCTGTAACATGGTTTGGATTCAAAAATATCCATTAAAGTACAGAGCAATGCAGGAAACGTATATTATCTGACAGTTAATCAATATTAAATCTTGTTACCTTTGATATCCTTAGATATCTATCTCATTTCCCCCCATTTCATATTTTATCTATTAGGTCTTCTGTTTTCTCTCCTACAAGCATAAGTCTACTGCAACCATCTAGGATGCAACCATAACGTTTTGCTGTCCTTTTTTAATGATGATTATGCCATCTTCTAGTCGCAAGCTTGCTCTTGCTCTTCTTTGCTAAAGAAATTAAAAATATGAGTCTCTCCTGCTTGACTTTGCAATGGGAAACTACTGAAACAGTTATCCATCATTGGTATTTGTGTGATATGGTCTAAACTAAGTTCTTTTTGAGTATACCAATACTTCACAGAATCACAAAATTGTTAAGGTTGGAAGAGACCTCTAGGGTTCACCTAGCCCAAGCCCCCTGCTCGAGCAGGGATACCTACAGCATGTGGCACAGGGTGGCATCCAGGTGGGTTTTGAAGATCCCCAGAGAAGCATACTCCACAACCTCCCTGGGCAGCCTGTTCCAAGGCTCTGTCACTCTCATAGTAAAGAAGTTCTTCCTCTCATTGCATTTGAGCATTAATTTCTGACAAGCTGGGGACAGCTCGAACAGCCCCAGAAATTGATATTAATCAGCAAGGATAGGCTCTTGCCATATACATACCTTTCCTTACACAGAAACGCTCACGAAAGATATATACTAATTATGCACAAAGGCCTTGTTTTAAATTAAGAAAGTGAACCTGAAAGAATGCATGTGGTATTCTTCTGTAGCAATACTTTCCATATTAGGCTTATCAAGAATTATCTCAATAAATATTTCTGCTGAAACTGCTTCTGAATTATTGTAGGTTCTTTTTTTTTTTCCTCTAAATAATCTACATTATTACCAAAAACTAGTGTTTTCTTGTGGTCAAAAAAACCCAAAATCCATCTCTGTAATTCTGAAGCATACTTGCTGTATTATTTTCTCAACTGCTAGTTTTCAAGCATGACATCCAGTGTTACATGCTAATACATTAATATTAATTATGTTAATTAACTCAACAGAATTCAGCTGTACTCATGAGCCATATATTGAAAGTGAGAGAAAATTTTGTCTTAAGCTAGTAAACAAAGGAGGAGGTAAACATGAAGTTAATCAAGGGCTCATTTCAACCTGAAGGCAATCCCATATACTCTGATGGCTCAATTTGCCTGTGTAGTCAACTTAACAAACATCAGTTTGCAGACAGAATTCTTGACAAACTGGACTACTTCCTATATTTGAGTGCTAAAGTAGTACTTAGAAGTGTGAATTTGAAGATAACACTTCCTCCCATACCTAGACTCTTGCTGACTCCATTCCTCAGCTTCTTACAAAAAGAGGTTTGGGATATATAGTAGGAACCCTTATTCACATGGATACTTCTCCTTAGTTCCCATTGAAAATAGCATGGGCCTCCAATTCATAAACGACTAGCAATTATATTTGTAAAGACTGTCCCTCCAAGAACAAGAGAATGGAATAATTTGGAAGAGTTTTCTATCTTGCTACAACAATGGGGATTGGAGAGTGGATTTTGTTTTACCTAAAGAGTTACTTCAGTTGAGTGCATTGCACGGAAAGCAATGGTCTTGAACTGTTTTCAACTCACATATTCCTTCCCAGTGAGCAATTGTGACAGCATAACACAGACATCAATAGTGGGAATTGCATTTGTATTGTGATTCAACTGTATACTGCAATTGTTATGTTTTGCTAAGCATAACTTACATATTGATTGCAATTTTAGTATAGTGCTGTATGTTCTGTGTAACATCAAATATCTTCAAATAAGTGAATTTGATATAAAACATTAGACCCGCCATGCACAAAATATATAACAGAATCACAGAGTATTGGATTCTGACATAAGTTTTAGTGACAGTGTATTTTATGTTGAGAAGAGAAATCAGAATATGCAGTTCCATTGACCTATTCAGTTGTCAGAGCCTTTTCCTTACACTCCAAACCATCCAGGGGGTAGGACAAGGACAAGGACAGAGGCGCACTGTGCAGGCCTTTTTCTTGTTCATATAAATGTTGTCCATTTGCAATTTATTCCTTTCAATCATAACAGGTCTTTATTTTCAGCATGTTAATTCATTGTTATTGTTTCTTCTTCAGTCCAGGGGATGGAGCCACTAGGCATAATGAAGGTGCCTTTAGGCATGAGTCCACCTGATGTCCCTATTAATGTGTTTTTCATAGAATGCAGAAGTATAAAGCAGTATAAAGCACAAAAAAAAAGCACATCTTTCCCCAGACTTAGCACAAGCTTGAGAAAATATGCAAAATGGCACATAAGTTCGTTGCAATTTAAGGGAGAAAAATTTCCTAAACGTTTAAAAAGAGAAGAAAATCTTTTGAGATTTAACGGAGAGAATTTGTAATAGAGCAGAGGTGAATAAACACTTGGAGTACTATAATAGCTCTCAACAAAATATAGTCATCAAATAGTGCTTTACAGACAGCATTTCAGGTTTCATCTTTCCATTTCTTTTTTTTTTTAGGTAACATGCTAGTATTTCATTTTCTTAAAAGCTACTTTGTTAAGTTCAAATTTAAAATTCAGATGGGATTTTTGAATTCAGACAATGCAATGGTTGTTAAGGGCCATAGAATACTCCGTTCTATATGGTGAAATTTCAAATCATATAAAACAGTTTCCAGTAGAAAGAGGATGAAGCCCTAAAATATGGAGAAAATCATCTTTGCAATAGATGTCTTTTTAGAGCAAAAGATTAGAACAACACAACATGTTAAGAACAATGCAGTAGGGATAAACATAATGGTTCCTCTGTGACAGAAGACTATTCTACGTTGACAAAGAGCTCAAAGATTGATATTGAGCTCAAGCTGGATAAAGCACTTCCCATGAAGTTCAAAAAAATTATACAATTATATAAACACCTTTCCAAGCTTGCATCCAAACCACAAGTTTTCAAAATACTCATTACTAAAAATATCTCACAAAAGTTTATCAAGTTCTTACCCTGGAGACACCGCATATGTTTGCTTTAAGTATTTTCCCTTCGTTGGCATATCTATGCAAGTTATCAAATGTATGAGTGACACTATTTTAATGAAGATTAATCAATAATTTAATACAGAATTAGCAGTGCTAACATCAAAAGGTACCAACACACAATGCCACTATTTTCTACATAATAAGGGAAAGAACATAAGGAGAAGTAATGAAAACCTGGGACAAAGCTTACAGTGAGTACAGACTCATTATTGACACAAATTCTTTTAGAATCCCAATATTTAAGAAACAACTCTATTACCTTATCTCTTATCTAAGCATCTATTCACTACATAAAGAGAAAATAGAATGTGTTAAGCCCATAAGATAACCATGGCTATGTTTTTTCTTCTTTCCTCCCCCCCGCCTCCTTTTATTTCCTGTGTGTGGTTAAATGATCTCTTGCCTGAAAGTACTGCAGGTTTGAGCGCTCTAGTGTTTTCTTCTTCTTTTTTTTTTTTTTTTTTTTTTTTCTGGTGATTACATGGAAAAGCATTTACTGTTAAGAGTACGAGAGTGAAAGCAAACAAGAGTATCCCTGAGGTTATCACCTCCAAAGGTGGTGGCATTATTTCAAAAGCTGAAGGATAAAGAAAGCTAAGTTTTCACATGCATATGAAGAGGTTACAGCATTTCTCTCCCAAAATGGGCTATAGACTACTTTCTACTTTGGAGGAAGATTCTGGTGAGAAACTTTGCTTTTCAAAATTTTCTTGTCTTTCTTTTCAGAGAGAAACAGCCAAAATATGTTTGCTACTTAGATCTATGAGGCCTGTTGGTGATGCCTCTTATGACACTTGGTAATGCTGCTCAAACTCCCTTCAATTTGCATGGCTACAGAAGTATCTTAAGAAAAAAAAAAAAAAAAAAAAAAACCACCACTTCTCTGTGCAAGAGAAATACACAACAGAATTTATCTCCATAAATACATTATACAGAATTAAATACTCTTTAACTGCTTCCTAGTATTGTCATATTATGATAACATTCCACATAAAGAACTCTGAGATAATCAGTTGTGAAGCATTACAAGCCTGGGGCAATGAAATGACTGTCATGTAATTTAAGTTGCCTAAAATCAAATATGCTTCCCTGGCCCCTCCTTTTCTGCTCTTTCTGTTTGTTTGTTTCTTTGTTTTGGTATTGGGGAGGCATACAGGGGGAAGAAAAGGAGAAAAAAGAGATTCATGCTTTTAATTCCCCAGAAGTTTAAGGAAATTAAAAATCATCATAGATCTGTTGTGCAATTTCTTCATCACAATTGAAGTGACACATCAGAAGACTGCATCAAAGATGTCTGAAGTTTCTGTCCATTTGAAATTTGGAAAGAGAATACACTTGAGGGCCCAGAAGCAGCTATCTTTCCTATTGGTAGTAAGAAAACTACAGATTAGAACACCTGGAAGCATATGAACCCAGAGAATTCTGGATACGGATGCCATTTTTGTTAAATTTATGTATTTTTTTTCAAATTACTGATATTATTTTGATCTTGTCTGGAGAGCAACTATATACAGTTATATAACCCAAGATCTATAAATGCTCATGTAAAAAGCAGTCAACAAAAACAAGCAATATCAATTAAGACACAGACATTGCTGGAAATCTAAAGTGTGAAATAATTCGAGAGAGCTGCAATTTCCAATTCTGTTAACGCCCGAGTACGATTTTAACGAGCCTAGCCACGCATGCAGTATAAAAGCAGATCATAAGTATGTTCCTAACTACAGTCTAAATATACTCCATCATAGCATATTTTGAGCTGCTTTATGTCCATTTTAATTGTTTGTTGATCCTATTATAATGCCTGTATTTCTCATTTTGGAAACCTGAGAGTTTTCTGCCATAGCGTTGTATCAGATGTCTGACAATACAAAAGCATCACAGGTGTCAGAAGCATGTCATTACAGAAACAGATTCTGCATCTCCAGTGGAAACACCCCTCTAATTTTATTGCTCAAAAACACAGCCTTCTGTCTGCTCCAGCTTGCCCTGAATAATCTCCTGATTTCCACTGGGTCTAAGGTAGCTTTATGTCCTCACAAATCAATTTGTTGAGATTCAGTACATTCTACTGTGGGCACATTTGTCCCATAACAATGACTTCCTGTTGCGAAGGAGGATCATTTGTCTGTGTGCTGTTAGGGCCTTGAACACACACTGCCACCAGTCTCCCAGCTCATAACTGCTTGTGTGCAAAACCTCTGCTTCACAAACTGTTACTCCTCTTTTTATAATGTCATTTAGGGAAAAAAAAATGGTGAGCTTATTCTTAATTTAATGGGCATTATATTCTACCACCAGCTGCCAAATAATTTGTACAGATGCATTATCTTTTTGTGAATGTGCCCTAGGAGACAGACAAAGGCAGAAACTGAGTTTATTAAGTGTATGGCAAAGAAAAACAAACATTGTCTTCTGGAAAGCAATTAAAATAGACATCTCTCTTGTGTCTGAGTTAATTAGCAGAGAAATACAAATAGCATTTTTATTTAACTTCTGAAAAAAAAAAGAAAAATCATTAATTAATACAATACTATCCAGCTGAACATTTATTTCTAGTGTTCTGTACAGTTCAATGCAAAGACTGACCTCAACGGTCAGATCCTCATCCAAGTTTTACCTTTCATTCTCAAAGATATGTGTTCCCATGGTTCTCACCTATATCCCTCTCTCCCTCTCCATTTCAGGTATTTTAGCATCTTAACTAAAAATTACAATGCTTCACTTTTGAACTTTTGATTCAAAATTTCCACTACTGAGTGAGTCTTGACATGCAGCATATGAATAGGACTCCAGAGGCCAGGTATTTATCTGCCTGAATTGACTAGGAGATCAATTTTTTGTTTTCTCACAAACACATATTTAAGAAAAAAAAATGAAAATAATACCGTATTTAACAGCTTAGTAATTAGAGTACTCTCTGACAATAAAGTAGATCAAAGTATTTGACCCACTAAGTGTATTCTCTAAAGGGACTGTCAAAAGTCCTGCACTAGTGCTGTGTTTGCTTTGGATCAATAAAGCTTTTGTTTCTTTTTTTCTAAAAGTTTAACTTTTGCATAACATGACTGTCTGAGGTCAGCCACTTTACTATCATTCCCTACCAAATGGAATTCAATGGAATATTGGTTCAACCACTGTTACCATGACCTGGTGACCCCTGACACTGCATTTCACATCTCCAATAGTTTCAGATTAAAAATAATAATAAAAAAAAAATACCACGCACACACACATACACTCACACACACCACCCTGGAGATAATGACAGAAAGGTATAAAGGGGGTATTTGTACATACCCTAAACTATCCAGATTATTATTGCAAATCAAGAAAAAAGTTTCCTTAAAAGCATCTGCTGGGTAACATTATGTCCCATAACTGATTTCATGATAAAAACTATTGTTCAATAGCTATTGTTCAACAGCTCTAGCATCCTGCCTGCTCCAAGTGACTGTTGTGAATTTTATTTTCTATCACTTAGCTTTCCCTCTCCTATATACACAGACCAGTACTATCAGAGAAAAAGATTTCTCTAGAGTCCAGGCTGTAACACGAATCCTTGAATTCATTTTAAATAGTGAAATTGTGTGATATATATCATGATGAAATTGATATAAATCATATTATCAATTCTTTATTAATATGGGCTATAGATCACTTTCAAGAGATATTTGCCTTTAATCTACCTCATTCCTTTTTCTTCCCATGGTACTCTCTTCTACATTCTCAAACTGCCAGGAAAGGAATGTGTCAGTCACATTCTGAGGTAAACCTTACCTTAAATCTAAGCAATTTACAGTTTGATTGTGGATAAATTATTCATTACAATTGTTCAATTATTTCTAATTATTATATCATCCAGTAGTGCCAGTCTTCTAGGGTATTCTTAAATATCCAGTCACGGGGTAGATCTTAAAATTCTAAATTCCTGCAGCTTAGTAAATGTGACATATGGTATGATGCTCAGGTTAAAAACTCTCTTGAGGATCACCCTGTAAATTCAATTTCTAAATGTTCTATTTTTATTTTCTACACAGGATTCTGGAGTTGCTGTAAAAACTAGCTAAAGCCAAACTCAAAATAGGTAAGTATTCACAATATCCACAGGAATGGATTGTATGAAAGATCATTTATAATTTTCCATGAACGCGGTTAAAGAAACAAGTGCACATGCAAGCTTGCTTGCTTCATCCACACTATATCCAGCATAAAATATCCAGATAAAGTTAGCACTACTGAATTTGCAAAGACTGAGCTCTTTCCTAGGCTTGAAGACAACTGAAGTCCAGGCTAGGCTTGAAGGCAATTTGAAGTCTAATCCCCCTGCTCAAGCACAGACACCTAGAGCACAGAGTCATATGGTTTGGAAGGTCGTATAGTTTCGGTAGGTTTGGAAGATCTCCAGCGAAGGAGACACCACAACCTCTTAGGACAGCATGTTTCAGTGCTCTGCCACTCTCACAGTCAAGAAATTCTTCCTCACATGCAGGTGAATCTTCCTGTGTTTCAATTTGTACCCATTACTCCTTGTCACTGGCCACCACCGAAAAGAGTTTGATCCCACCTTCCCTCATTCTCCTCTCAGGTATTTATACATACTGATCAGACCCCCTCTCAGCCTTCTCTAGGCTAAACAGGTCCAGCTCGCTTAGTCTTTCCTCATGACATGGATGTTCCAGTCCCTTAATTATCTTTGTCACTCTACAGTGGACCCTCTTGAGAACCCTAATATCCCTCCTCTACTGGGGAGCCCAGAACTGCACTCAATATTCCTGGTGTGGCCTCACTAAAACTGAGGAGAGGGGCAGGATCACCTCCCTTGACCTGCTGGCAACACACCTCCTGATGCAGTCCAGGATCCCACTGACCTTCTTGGCCACAAGGGCACAGTGCTGGCTCAAGGTTAACTTGTTGTCAACCAACGGACTCCCAGGTCTCTCTCCACAGAGCTGCTTTCCAGCAGGCCATCCCCTAATCTGTACTGGTGCCTGAGGTTATTCCTCTTCAGCTGCAGGACCCGGCAGTTGTCCTTGTTGAACCTCCTGAGGTTCATCTCTGCCCAGATCTTGTACCGATTCACTGTCGGGGGAGGTTTTGATACGATCCCAAGAGCGAGATTAAGACACAAACGAGTTCAAATGCCATGCAAACCTGTAAACTATATTTTCATAATCACGATAAAAGAAAGAGAAGAAGAACAAGAGAAAAGGGAAAAAGAAAGATAAGCAAGCGAGAGGGAGAGAGAGAGAGAGATGCAGACCACCACCACTAGCCCAGCTACATTTCGTCAGTTCCACCTCGGTGCGCGTGATGGTCTCTCGAGAGAGTTCAGAAGAAGACGAAAAAGAAGCCGGTCATTCAGTGAAGCAAGTGAAGAAGCGTAGGTGAGGAGGAAGGAGGCCCCTCTCCATGAAGAAAATCGTAGTCCTTTTGTTGTCAGAGTTCTTGAAGAATCCGCCCACCTGACATGCCATAGGCTCTGCTGCTCCTCTTCCCCCAGCTTGAGTGCCTGTGCTGATTGACAGGCACTGATGGGCATTGTTATCACAGCCTTGCTGGAGACAGGATGCCGCAGCCAAGAAGTGTGAAGGGTGGGACAACAGTGCTGAAATAAGCACATCAACCAAGAATACCATTGTTTGGGTCTTGAGCTGATGACCCAGTCTTCCAAGCTAAATGATGCAGCAACAAGGCAGCAATGTCGAGACAAACACAGTCCAAAACTGTCTCTTAAAACTGTCTCTTACAGATCTTCAACCTGTCTAGGTCCCTCTGGATGTCAACACAACCTTCTGGAGTGTCGGCCACTCCACCCAGTTGCTATTATCTACAAACCTGTTCAGAGGGCCCTCTATCCCCTTGTCCAGGTCACCGATGAACAAGTTGAACAGCACTAGGCCCAGTACGGATCCCTGGGGGACACCACTGGCCACAGGACTCCTACTAGACTCAGCACCATTTATAACCACCCTCTGAGCTCTGCGATCCAGGCAGTACTTAATCCACTTCACTGTCCACTCATCTAACCCACATTTCTGGAGCTTACCTATGAGGATGTTATTGGAGACAGTGTCAAAAGACTTCCTAAAGTCAAGGTAGACCACATCCACATCTTTCCCACCGTCCATCCGTCCAGTCATCCCATCGCAGAACGCTATGAATTTCGCTAAACATGACTTCCCCTTGGTGAATACATGCTGACTACTCTTGATCAGCTTTTCTTCTCCTTTCCCTTCCTTTCCCTTCCTTTCCCTTTCCTTTCCCTTTCCTTTCCCTTTCCTTTCCCTCTCCTAACAATGTTTGGAAACTTCTGACAAAAAAAAAAAAAATGGCATTTTTCTGTAAATGTCTGGTGTTGGGTTTTTCTTTGTTTGTGTAATTGTTTGTTGTAGCAGTCAACATTTTTTCCTTCTTCTTCACAGCTTCTAAAGCAAGTTAAAGGGGCTGAATTTTTTTACTTTAATATGCTTATTTTTATAGTCCCATCTATCCTATCTCAACAGGAAAAAAAATGTATTTGAATAAGAACAGCAAAACTGGACTCAATAAGATTAAGTTTGTAATTCCCAGTTAAAGAAAAAAAAAACAGTTTGTAGGAAGCAAAAATGTCCACTTTACTTTTAGAGGTATAGTACATTAACAAAACAGTATCTTACAAAATTACTTCAAAAGGCATTAACTGTAAAAAATTAAGAAAGTGCAGCAATTAGCAATACTTAAATACTCTTGATGTGACACTTAAATGTCATCGTTTTGCTCTTCTAGGCAGGTGTGGTACTCTTGTTGTCTCACTGCTAGAAAAACCTATATATTATTTATGAATATTTTACTTTTCATACTTAGGTAGGTTTTATTTCCATGAGAAGTACTACATTACAGAGAACATATTAAAAAAAAAAATAGTTAGAGAATTGAAACTAGATTAGAGTAACTATTACTTTGCATTTCTTTTAATGAACATTTTTTTTTTTCTTGGGTTCCATTTTCAGGAGACCAAATATAACGAGGGTGACAAGAAGGTTTAGTTTTCAACATTTCTGTAATTAATTATCCTAAGTTTGTTGGTAGTAATTTGGAGTCCATCTCATTACTTTGAATCAGTAATGTAATTAGTGTCAGTATGATTTCTCGCAGGTGAACTTTGGGTTAGAAAAAAAATGTTTTTATTTTCTCGTAATTTAATATCTCCACTGCCTCTATTTTTTTACATATTTATTTCATTTTTTATTTACTTATTGCCTCTAAAAAAAAAATCACACATACAGAAGACCCATTTAGATTCTGATTTTGCTAATACAGAAATGCCTCTGAAGACCAAAAACTTCCTTAAAACCCATTTAAAGCTGCTGCAGACAAGTTTGTCTTAGCATTTTTAAGTAAAAAGACTTACAAAACATTGTATTGGCAATACAGCTTCTTGTCTTAAGACAATAATAGATACTGTTTTACAGTGATGTTATTGACATAAATAAAAAATAAATTTTTTGTCAATAATTTATGTCAATATTTATTGACATAAATAAAAAAAAACTTGGTTCCCAGGCTGAGTAATAAAAAGCAGGCAAGTGCAGTACTAGCTAAAGCAGATAGCATTAAGTCAGTTTTCTGCATTTATACAGTACTAACGCCATTAGTTCTCTGCCTTCAGAGGTCCCTTTTTTTTTTTTTTGAGGGGGGAGAAAAACAAAATAAAAAAAAACATGCAGACTAAAACAAGCGAGATGATACACCACACTTCCTTTGCCCATTAATTCCAATTAGTAGCAAACAGCGGAAATCAACCTGGCACTGCTCATTGGGCACAGGTGCCCAATGTCCAAGGGATGGAAGAACACCCAAGGAAATTGCTGCTATTGATCATATAGGAAGATCATATCATGTTAAACCACAGGCAACTGGGCTACATTATGTATTTTCTTTGTACATAAAGACTCTGTCTACACTGGTGACATTAGCTGTTGTGCAAAAGTATTTAAAAATGAAGTTTTTGGCATGATTTTAGCTTGTTCAGCCAGCAATGTCTCAGACAGTTGGGCAATATACTGTTCCTTGAGTAACAAAAACAAAACAAAACTAAATCAGAAAACAAACATAAACAAGCAAAAACAAACAAACAAACCCACACTTGATAATATGATTTCAACTGGTCCAAGTGGACACAGTATTAGAATAAACGTTTAAATTAAAAGCCAACTAACTTTGAGAAGAAATCTTAACCTCTTCTCCTCACTAGCTTAATTTGAATGCTTAGAAAGCAAAGGACTTTTTCTCTACTCTTCTCCAATTTTAATAGTCTATATTATAGACTCTCATTTCTTCTCCTTCAAAGCCAACCAAGCTTTCAAATGTTGGTTACTACAGTTTGCTATGAAGTAAACTGCAGAGGTAAATTTCTTCCCTGTATGATGAGAATATCATATCCTTATATGATGAGATTGAAAGACATTTTGGGTTACATGATCATGTTTTCTTGTGGCAAGTGAACACGGTTTTCTTGCTATATCGTAATCAGACAGACTTTGCTTTCATACCAGAGCAGACAAATAAACAAATCTTTTTATGGAACTACTCAGACACACAGGCACGAACCTCTTCCTTTCCTTTGATCGCAACCGCAAAAACGTTTTACTACTCTGTTGTTTTGTGGATTTCGGGGTCTTTTCTGTTTGTTTTCTTTCTTTTAATACACCTTTATTTAATTTAAAGTAAGAAAATAAACCTGCTTTGGTCTTCTAGCATATTTAATGGTGTTGTTTTTCTAGGATTAATGGAACAATAATCATTTCACTGTGTATAGGATTAAGTCCCTTACTGCTATTAAGAGTAAGCAGGGAAAACTATTTGGGTAAGTTATGTGTGTACTCAGTCAAAGAGTTGCAACATGCAACTTTTATTCTCTGTTCCACATCACAAAACAGCAGAACACCCTTTCCCAAGCATGATTGTCTAATCCAAGGTGACAAGAAGGGGATTAGAACAAGACAGAGAGAAGAAGGTTCGAGGTCACCTGGCTTGAGCGTTGGATGAAGGAATAATGTGTTCTGCTCAGGAAAGTATTCATATCAATATGAGTAGAAGTGAAAGTTAGTAAAAGCATTGTGTAGGCCCCTTTTGCTTGGAGACAAATTTCAAGCAGCTCTTCTCAATTCTTCATTAATTCCCACTCTTTACAATAGGAGCTGAGACTTCATTTATTTTCTCCCCAAAGAAACACGGAGTTCTCCTTCTACAGAGGAGTTCTTCATGACATTTTACACTTCAAAATTTGGTTAATATAGTACTCAGAACAGCAATCTGGCATCTTTACTAGCTCCAAAATAAAAGTATACAGTCCATAGCAGGAAAAAAAAAAAAGAAAACCTAATTATATACAGAGAGATGGAGAGATGGAGAGAGAATTATGGGCTGAGAATACAGACAAAGGACAAAATAAACTCAGAGAGCCCTTCAACAATCTGAAGGGGAAACAAAGCCAATTCCTTCAAGTAAAATAAATTCCCCCAACCCACCCCATTTTATCTCATTTTCTACTTGGGATTTTGTCAAAAAAAAAAAAAAAAAAAAAAAGAGGCATAATTTTGTGCGGTAAAGATAGTACAGACCTTAGATTTTGCAATAATCATGTTACTCCTGTTTTCAGTGTTAAGACAGTAAAACAATCATCTAGGCACCTGTGTCTAAAGATCAGGTGACAAAATCATCAGCAGCCTAAAACCGAGTGAACAGTTATTACACATTACTGTTTTGATAAAGTATGCATTAGTTTCCTTCAGAGTGTGCTCGTGAGGATAGACCAAATGATTCCAGAGGAGTTGTAAATGTCTCTTAAACCAATGATGCATGAATTAAGGTGTCCCTAAGCACTCTTTGACAGTGTCATGCTGAACTGTTTCTTAGAGAAGCACATAGAGGGGTTTTTCTGTTTCCAAGTGGGTGGGGGGGAAGGCAAGTGGGGGGGAACCAGGCTGTAATACCATCTCTCCTAAGTTTCTCTTTCCCCCACCCCTCAATTGTGGCATATAATGGAAAATTGTACCAGCAGGTGAAAACTCCAAAGAAGTTACCTTACAGTAAGAGTCGATATTGAGTCGTAATGATGGTTCAGAGAGTTAATACACATGAAAGTTTGGGAAAGTATTTAAATGTTTTTTTTTTTTTTTTTTTTAAAGAGTTCCTTAAAGGCGTTCAACCTATATACTCATTTATTTATAGGGTATCTTTCAAAATGGAAAGAAAAGTTAAAATCTTGCTTTTTCAGATATTCATAATTTTTTTTGATTATCTCCCAAAAAAAGATCAAAAATTGCCTCCTAATATTAGACTTCTTTATGAAAAGAGATAAAAAGAACATTAATGAAAAGCACAGGGTGCTCACATGTACATTGCACATAGGAGTATGTGTATATATGAGATATACACATATATGAATATCAGCAATATAGGTGAAAATTACACATCTCAGATTATCAGAGGCTGTTATTAAGCATCTTCTGCAGGAAATTCTGAAGCTCTGGGACAGAAGTCTCTTACATCTGTAACCTTGCTGTATCAAATTACCACTTCTGTTTTGTATTTCGTATTAAACAAATGTTGCAGCCTGCAGTCCTGCATGCAAAACAGTTGCCTTGTCTAAAGCAGATGCTTGACAATTCATGGAAGAATTGTCACCGAATATTATCAATAGCCCATTGACTTGGATCATCTCAGCTGCTACTAGCCCTGGGGAACAAGATTTTTTCTGTACAAGGCTCACAGGTGGAACGGGCATGAAAAGGGCATAAGGAACAGGAGCATCTTTGTTAAGTATATGACAACCTGGGGAGGAAAAAAATTATTGTAAAATGCCAGAACTCACTCTACGGTGGCAAATGCAATCTTAGATATCTCAGGATTTTGCAGGTCTCGGAGGTCTGTCAACACTTGATTTCTGCAAGTAAAAGTAAAATGTCTGAGCTTTCAAGTCTTTTATTCCTGTTACGTTTCCTTGAAGCAATTAGGATCCTGCAGTGCTCACAGACAACTTTGAGGAGCAGGTAAAGATGTTTCAAATACAGGTTCATATATTTTTTGGAGCCAAGTAACATCATTTTTTGTGCTCAGACAGCCAGCGAGGACAGACAGATATAATGTCATCCAGAAGCATCTTTCAAGTCCGGGGCCAAAATAAGCCGATGACTAAACACCATCAATGTCTAGTTGTGATGGAAATACCTGGAACTTGCAATCAATTGTGTTGTGACAGGTGATATCATTATATCTTCTTTAAATACAAGAGCCATCACCTTTACATTGTTACAGATAATACGAGGCTTTCAAAAGTCAGAGCTCTAACAGAGAAATGGTATTAGCTGAATTAATGCAGGTGAATTAATGTTGCATTGGTAAGAGCAACTGCCTCTCTTTAATAGTAAACCAGTAGGTTTAGTTCCAGCAGCAATATACCAAAATACTATGGCAAGTTACACAAAGTGAAGATTTGCCTGATTGTGTTTTGAGGGCACACTGAACTTGATTAATCATTATTTTTCTTTTTTATTTCTTACTATCTTTCAGGTAAGTATATCATAAAGAAACTGCAGAGGTGCAAAACAGAGTTGAGTAACACAGCCCTTATAGCCCAAAGCTTTCACGTAGTTCCACTGAGATTGTTCCCACCCCATTCCACCGTGTCATTGACTGGGATATGTAGCACAAATAGGAGTTTTAAATTCCATTTCTAGCTAAGTTTGATAGTAATCACCATCACTGTGCATTGCCCTACTTGTTTATTATGTTCTTGAATCCCTCCACTAACCCACACACATAACCCACCTCAGCTTTTTTGATTTGAAATAAGTTAAGTTTAAATCATATCAGGAAAGGATTTTTCCTTCACTAATGTAATATAATACAACTTGGTGAAGGAAGAAACAGTGTTCTCCCAGAAAAAGAACCTCATTTTTTTTTTCCTCTTGGAAGCTGAGTTTCCAAGAAGAAAAACTGGACTGAAAGTCCAATTGAAGCTTGACTTTCTAGAGATCGATTCTATAGAATCTATAGAATCAGGCATCTTTAACAAAATACATTTTAAACTAAGTTATTTTTTTAATTAGAATCACAAGGAGTGCCTGATGCTCAAATTGGTAGTATAGTGATTGGTAGTATACTTGTAGCATAGATGCCAAAAATACCCTTTAAACAGACTTACCCTATATTCTAATCACAATTCTCCCAAAATCCTAGAAATTCTAAGAAAAGATTCAAAATAACAATCCAAGCTACTTCACAGAAAGATCACAAAATATTGGATGAATTATATTAACCTCTTGACTTCCCTTAATTATCTTCCATGCATTACAGGGGTTTAGACGGAATATAAGCATGGTATTTTTGCCATGAATTGAGGGAATTACGACAGTCAAGAGAGTTTTACCCCTCTCTGAAGTAATACAAATAATATTATTAACATTGGCAATTTCACATTCCCCTGTCAAAAGAACTATTCCTCCATATCTGTTTTCATTAAATAAGTAGTAGGGGAAGAGTCAGTAGGAAAACAGAAAGAAAGGGGAAAAAAAGACACAGCAATAAGCAGCTGAGGTTTTGTGCAAAGCAATCCTCAAACTCACAATACCCAAAAAATACCTTAGGCATTATAGTAGCCTGTAGGCACTTGATAGAAGCTATAACTAAGTTAAATCAGGATCTTTCAATACAGTTATTTCAGGATCTTTCAGTTATTATTTATATCCCAAATGAATCTTTCAGGTGAGCTTGTTCTAGTAGCCCATTGGCAATTTGAAACAGTTGAGAGTCTCTTTTCTGTTTTTGTGACATTTATTGTAGTTGTGATTCCCCTACCATGAAACAGAAGAAACATCTCAGCAATGTTTTAAGAAGATAAAAACTACTGTTTTTAAACAGATAACAGTACAATTTTTTTTTTACAAGTGCACTATTACATTCATTTTGTAACTGTACTTATGTATTACTTACATTACATGTAAGTAATGTACTTATGTTGGCCATTCTGGTAGAGAATGTAAATATTAATATAACTGGAAGACATAGTGTCAGCTTTACAGATCCTCCTCCAAGGAGCTTTACCATCTAGTGAAACTTATAGCCAAAAGCACATTGTGGGATATCTGTGCAGCTGGTAGCAGATTGCAGGATTTCCAGCATAACAAAGACAAAACTGATTGCATGTCAGAAAAAAATAGCAAAGGGAAAAGCAAAGCAGCTCCTCCAGAAAGTTAGATATGTAAAACCAGTTTCGGAGTTGCCGAAATTCAAAGATTTGAAACTTCTCCCTGAAGATAGTCCTTGGAACCAGTCCTTTTCCCTCTTGCAAAACACTCTGCTGGAAAAATTGATTCATTTAAAAATCTGTAGCACCTATTCAGTAGTCCCTGTTCTGTAAAATATAACCCCTATGTTCAAACATCCCTGTTAGGAGACTGGAAAGTATTTCTTGCCTTCCTGAAGGGCAGACTTGTGAGTAGTCTCAGTCTGTTTTGCTGAGGGTATTCTGCACTGTGCAAGCTCATAAATACTATTTGCAACAGAGGCTGAACTCTGACTGTCTGCCTTCAAGATGAATATCCTAACCAGAGGGCTACTGGCCAAAGATCTTTACTCTTTCACTTTCCCAGGGAACATTTAATTATTGTGTCCAAAGTGAAAAATCTTACAAAGGAAACTTGATTTCACCAAAACTGATTAAAGAATTTTTTGCTTGACTGCATATCGGTAAAGCATAGAACAATATTATTCTAAAGAAAGAGAGCGCATTTTTCACAGGAAATGCTTTCTTCTAGGAAACTGAATTGTCCAAGCTATGTCTGGAATTTGTATACATTATAGTTCTGTAGTCCTATAGTCCTATTGAGTCAATGTCATTCATGAACCACATTTTTCAAACCCTTGTTTCTTGTAATATACTGAAGAAGTAATGATTACTTATCTGATTACTCTAGCTTAAGGAATGGCTGGGTTAAAATTGCATGATTCAGATAAAGCATTTTAACATCCCTCTTGGATGATTTATTCCTTGATATCATAAATAAAGCAGTGCTTTCTATTTCTGGTAGGTTCAGATAGATGAGGCATATTCAGGGCAAGAGGCATCTAACAAACTAAAGTGAGCTATTCTTCCTACTCTGTTGCTGAGATGTGAGATAGACACTAAGCCATAGCACATTGTTAGGTTGCTGTGAGCCTGATGACAAAAGTAAATTTAGTTGCTATGTAGTATTTGCTGGAGGATAAAGAGGAGAGTTTAGCCATCAATAGTTCAGTGCAGACAGACCTTCTTTGAAGGCCTTCAAAAGCTTTTTCTTCTTTCTCCTGACTAGTTAATGAATGTGGATTTAAAGTGGGTCTGGTTGGGCAGGCAACAAAATATGAGTGAGAACTAGGCTGGGTTATATCTTTGATTACTTACTGGGTTTAACCTTGGGTTAAAGCTAGGATATCTAGGTATCATATATTATTCCTTGTATGTTGGAAGACAAAATGGCCTTTCATGAAATTGGTATATATGATTAGATTAGATGTCATCTAGTAACATCTAAGGTGTTATTTCTCCAGACCCAACTGCAGATAGACAGCAGATCATCTTTCTCCAAGACTGGGAACAATGGTGTTATTAAAATTCAGCAATACCTGCATTTTTATAAGAATAATGTAAAATCCTAAGAAGAAAATCCTTAGGGACTTTTAAGCTACATTCCTCTTGAGCACCATAATTAGGAGCAATCAATCAGATGAAGTTTTCTTTTTTTTTCCAAGTTTCTGACATTTAACTGGAAAACAGCTTGAACATCTTTTAGATACTCAGCTTGAGCACCCAGAAAAAAACTGTTCTGGTGAATTCAGTGTGATATCACGAGCAGAAGCAGCAGTCATCTCCAGAAGGCACATCTCTAGAAGGCACTGAGAGACAAGTGGCCTCACAAACCATCACCTCTTTATCTACCAACAGTAACCATGGAGCTGGAACTATCCTATCAGTCACTGGAGTACAAGGAACCTCACAGCCAAAAGCAGCAGTGACATGGTCATGCTTCTGATTGACCAATGTGTAGCTATTATAAATAATTTTTACACAATTCTTTGTGTACACAATAGATGTAATATATTTTTTAAAAATCCCGTTCTTCTATTTTGTCTTGGTAATAAGAGATTGCTTAAGGAGTCTTGTTGTAGGAAAAGGTGAATAATATATAGAATACCCCAAAAAATTATTTATATGTACAGTTCTGGGCTCCCTAATACAAGAGGGAGAGCTCTTGTAGAGCTCCATAGAGCTCCACAGAGCTACTGGACAGAGTCTAGCGCAGGGCTACAAGGATGATCAGGGTCTGGAATATCTGCCCTATGAGGAAGGACTAAGGCCTGTTCTGCCTGAAGAAGAGAAGGCTGAGAGGGGATCTGATCAGTGCCTATAAATAAATACCTCAAGGGAGGGAGTGAGGAGGATGGGGCCAATGTCTTTTCAGTGGTGGCTGAAGATAGGACAAGAGGAAAGGACCACCATCTGAAGTACCAAAAGTTCCACAGGAACTTAAGGAAAAAATTCTTGACAGCGAAGGTGACAGAGTGCTGGAACAGGTTACCAAGGGAGCTTATGGAGTCTCCTTCTCTGGAGATCTTCAAAATCCACTTGGATACAATCCTATGTATCTAGAGCATGCTCTAGGGGACTCTGTGTGTGCAGGGGGGGTTGAACTATATTATCTCTAAAGATCCCTTCCAACCTTAATGATTCTATGATTCCATGACACTTCAAATAGCAGACAATCCTAGACAACATCAAGTCCACTTTCAGTGACATTTTCATAGCTGCCTATGCTAAAGATATTTTTGATTCACTCTTCAAGTCTATGTTAAACTAGATATTTAATTCATATCAGCTCTGCAGCTTCCCTATTCTTCCATTAGCAGCTCTAATGGAAGTGAGTTTGTGACAGTACAGCATAACTGGTGATATGGTTGTAAATGACTTCTCTAGTGAGTAAAATAAAATGTTATAAGAGCATGCTTCATCATTCCAGTTAGATGTTTAAAAGGGACCACTGAATTTTAACAAGTGTCTAGAAAGTAGAATAATATAGAATGAATCATATTTTTGGCACACTAGAAATATTTAGTCACTTAAGCAGAATTGTGCAAAAGAAGATATTGTTGTGATTAGGTTGGGGGCATCAGATCTTACAATATAGGCACTGGTCTGGGTAATATAGCTTTTTTCTTGGGGAGAAGAAGATTTGTTAAATGAATTCAGTGAGTAAATAAACTGAAGTTAACGTGGTTAATATTCATACTTTTTCATGTATAGACTAGCTTAAATTCTTTAGATGGCTGGAGGAGGAATGGATGAGAGATAGCTTGTGAACACATCAGTATTTACTTTTCTATATACTCTATCATATTTATTCCATATCTGCTATTTTCAGAAATATTTCTGTCAATGGTAGACATTTTCTAGGCATTCAAGAAAAGATGGTCTCATCTTAAATCAGACTGATCAATGAAAAAAAAGAACACATTTTAGTGACAAAACTTCCAGAGATTTAGAAGATGTGATCTTCATAATGGGTTCAGCTACTGCTGTAAATGTGACAGAAAACAGATGAAATAAACTGTATTCAATTTATTTCTTTGTGTTTCCCTGGGGTATGACCTACTTTATTTCTTTTCATTAACAGGAATATAATATATTCTGTTCTGAATATATTCTGTTAACTGAGGAAAACAGACCTGCTGATGGCATTTAGTAGATATACTGAAAATTATGGAGCCTGATATCTAGTATCCCCCCATTTGTGTAGCATATTTGACTTTTGCAATCACGACAGTTACTGATTTACAGTTTCTGACTGTTACTTTTTGATCAAGTTTGAGAATGATCTACATAAACACTGTACTTTGGAAAAACAACTTAATGAGGAGCAAAAGTAAAAATGCAAGTAGGAATACATCAGCATGGCCAGATTAAAAAAAAAAATTGCTTTCAGTAATATAGGTGATAAAAATGTGTTGATTTTTCCTCTGTTGATTGGGGAACAGCAGAACAGGTCTTTCTCAATTATTGGCAAAAGTTTGATATTCCTTACTCTTTGGGATTTTTCTCATTATTATTATTCTATTCACTGCTCTTTTATTGCAACATTTTTCACTCCTAAATTCCTGGAGAAGAATCTTCTCAAATATAACAAATCTACATACACTGAGTGCATAGAGTACTAACTAGAGCTCAATTTATATCCATTCAACTATTCTCCTTGCCAGCAATTTTTCTTAATACCCATTTTATATTTTGGTGGAATATAATCCTTCTGTTCTATTAAAAACAACATCCTTTGATATAGAAATACCAATAGTCAAGAATTTTAATTCATGTCCTCTAAAGAATTAAGAAATACTGGTCTATACAAACATAAATCATGTTATTGTATTATCTCTTGAGTATGTTGCATATCAACTGATAGCCTTATACTGCAATTTAATTCATAATTCTCTATCTGACTTCTGCTTTTACAGGGATCCTATAAAATGTTTTAGCCAGTTATCAAAAACAATCTGTTTCAGCATGACAAGCAAGGAAATAGGATATAGGTATTGGTTTGGATCAACAGGCTACCTTGTTGAATTTCATTGGCAAGGACATGTGGCAAGTGTTCAATGGGACACCTACAAAAGACATGCAGTGAGTAAGTTTGAAGAAAGTCAGAAAGATATGTGTAAATCCTGAAAGTCAGACTCTAAAACAGAAAAAAAAAAAATGATACTCAAAGCATAATCTCAAATTCCTGGGAGATATTAAAAGACCACATCCAATCAATTTGAAGGGCATGATTTAAGTTCCAGAAATAAATGGGCTTATACAAAGTATTTAAGAGCATTTACTAGAGATATCGATGCTAGCCAAGTAAGAGCTTAATGTTTTAATCCAGTTAAAAGTCTCTTTTCATTTATAAGCAAGGAACACATTCCAGGGCAAATTTAATTTACATACTATTCCATTTAATTGAGGGCTCCTCAATTTCTATATAGTAAGATTTATAATATAATCTTGTCATCTGTACTTAGACAGCTAAAAACACAACTATCTAGTCCAAATTAATCTGCTAGTCTTCCACTAGAGTCAGGAGAGAGACAGAGAAATATTTCCACTTAAACAATTACTTCATTTAGCTTATTTCAATATTACATGTATAGGCTTCAAAAAGCCTATGTCTCTGTCTGCACTAACTGTATAGGGAACTCAGAGGATTCTCTTAGTCTAGACATATCCCTTTTAGCTATCTAAAATGCAAGTGAATAAACCTAGTTTAATGTAATTAAAACTTTTGACTACTTTCTTCCTGCATCAATGCACAAATATCTGTACATAATCGAAGAGGAAATGTGTTATCAGGTTCAACAATCTTTCCAGTCTCCAATTTTTATCTTTCCAAAATAAAGCTTTAATAACACTCATAGAAGCTCTTTCTCATCCCCTGGTAAACAACAGCCTGAATGTCAACTTGTTGTTTCTTCATGCAAACTCAATGATTATCTCAATGTAGATCTTAACATTTACTAGTTTGTGAAACTTCTTCTTTTTCAGACTTTGGATCTTTCCTCAGTTCAAAGTCACTTTTCATGTACTGAGATTTGAGCTCCTGGGACATTTGTAGCCTGGAGGGTAGAAGGGGTTATGGAGGATTTGCCTTGCTTCACTGCTTCCCTCTCTCATTTATTTCAAAAAGACTCACAACTGGCTGCCTTCCCTGTTTGTTCATTGTAGTGTAGTACTCTTGAAATATCTGCCAGCGCTACAGATTTCTGAGTGTCAGACTTTGATTCGTGCCTTATATATTGTATTCAACGCTCTGTGCTCTGGCCCTGTGTAATCCGTTCACGACACTCCCATTCCAGTACACTGCTGATTTTCTCCTAGAGTGTGTTCACTTGCATGCTAGTGTGGAGCATTTCATTTATGAGACATTTATGAGACAATTCTTCTCCTAAGAATAATGAACTAGGAAATATAAACTCATTTTCCACATTACAATTTGAGGGAATATCAATTATAATCCTTTCTCTTTAGAAAAGGTAATTCTTGGAACATTTTGGAAGAGACAATAATAGTAAGATAGAAAGAAGATTATATAGAAATTCGACTTTTTATTCCTTTTTATTTAATAACCTTTTTAGAGGCTAGCCTCAAGATAGTTAGCAGTTTTTGTGTTAAGTTTCTACTCAAAAAAAGGGGGAGACAGAAAAGAATAAAACCTCTGTTATTAGTTATTCTATCACTCTTATTCACATTGATTAGTAGTACGCCAATTTACACACCATGACAGAACTATGTGCTAAAAATGTTTAAAATCAGACTGATAATTTAAGAATATTTCCTTTTAAATAAACTGTTTCAGATTATTGCCTTCTTTGTCATGTCAGTGAGATAGGTCATTTATATATTTTATATTCAACATCATCTTCTTGACAGAAAGCTGGCTCCCCTGTAAGAAATGAGATGCTTGGAAAGAAACTGCTTTACAGCTGTCATGTTTGAAACTTACTTGATAAAGTAAGAGTAAAGTGAGCCTCAGAAGTGAAAACTTTTATCAGTATCCTGTCATCTCTGTTAGATTGTTAATTGGTTAGGTTGTTTATACAAAGCCTTTAACAATCATAGAATCATAGAATGCCCAAGGTTGGAAGGAACCTCAGAGGTCATCGAGTCCAACCCCCCTGCACACGCAGGGTCACCTAGAGCATGTGGCACAGGGCTGCGTCGAAGCGGGTTTTAAAGATCTCCAAAGAAGGAGACTCCAAGAAGGAGACTTAACAATAATTCATAGAGATATAACAACAGAAACCAACCAGGCTTTTTGGAAGATTTAAGTAAATATTAGCTACTGCAGCAAAAGTAGACCTTTATAAAGAATTATCATAACTGAGCATAAAATTTTAGACAGAAACATAGAATGTTTTACTTTTAATAATAACAACAACACATTTCTTTTTAATAGAAGTAATAATGAGATAACTTAACTCAGGCTACTATCTGCCAGTGAGCTTCAGAATGTCTGTAAATTAGTTGATAAGGTTGTTCAGCATTGACTGTAACATGTAAAGTTTAGCAGTTTTTCAAGGTACTTTTATATAACATGTAATTCCCAGGGCTTCTTGGCGTTACCATTTTAATCAGAACGGACCTGCAGGAAGTTGACCAAACATTCTTTAGAAAGAGGATATTAAAAAAAAAAAAAAAGAGAGAGAGAAGAAATACTGATTATTTAAAATTTCAGTTTTCAAGTTTTTAGGAAGAGTTTGCTAGAAATGTTCAGCTAAGCCTACATCTTCTTTGTTCTTTTCCTATACAAAACACAGTGTCTAATCAGTATTGAAAAACACAGTGTCTAATCAGTATTGAAAACACCATACTAATTTTCATTTTCCATTATTTTTTCTTTTTTTCTCCACAGCAGCATTCAAAAATCTAAAAATTGTAAGATCAAGTTGACTTCTCTTTTTGATATGATTTTCTTGTTTTCATCCAGGACTCATCCCTTCTAACCCAATCAACATCATCACAAGCACCTCTCTGCTGTAAAAGAGACCTCCTCTTTTTTTTTTTTTTTTTTCTACTTGAAAGGTAAATATAATTCAAACTGTTTCAAAGCTATGTTTAGGTTTTATTTGTAGATCTTTCAGTCTGTTCATTAACTTCTATGAAGTAAAAGCAGTCAGCTTCTCATATTGATAGATTATATCATAAGGGCCTATACTTCTATAAATCTGTCTGCCTTAAAAGCATTAAATATAGTAAAACTCAGAAGAATGTGTTTAAGAAACAAAATGCTTTCCTCAGGAAATGGGCAGAAAACACACTGAAAGCAAGCACTGGATTTTGGTGTGTGTGTGTGTGTGTGTGTGCAGAATATCTTTTAGAACATTTTCTTTTCTTGCTTAGATTGATTGTTGCCAAAACCAAGGGTCTACACGTTCTTTCTCAGAATTTTTCAGAAACAGAGTCTATGATCTAACTACAATAAGGAAATGATTTAAGCATTCATTTAACTGCAAGGATATAAATCCATTAACTAAGATAGTAAAATATAAGCACATACTTAAAAGTAGCACTCTAAAAACTAGGTATCAATTAGAAAATAATATGCTTATGCAAATGCAAACCAGCAAACACTTTGCACAATATTTTTTGATTGTTTAGTTCAAACAAGGTAGAAAGCAGTGGCTCTTCTGCCACACTTCTGTAACTTGGAAAAGACTGAAACTGTACAACTGAATCACACAGGGCATGTAATATCGCTTATTAAAATAAGAAAATATGTCTTTCTACTTCTGACAGCAATTATCTTCTAAAATGCTCCATCCATACCAAGTTACAGTGTGAAGTTTGTTACGACTGCTACATTTACAGCAGAAGATCATAATCAAGAGAAAGGAAAGAACAAAATAAACCCCACTGCGATGTCACTTTGATTACTCCCCTGGCAGATAATAAAAGACTTAGAAGTACTTAATAGCAGTCAATAAATGAAGGCAAACAGGCTACCTTTAAACAAGTAAAAACTGAAAGAAAGGAAAAAAATAACTTCACCTTTTAAGTTCTGAGTTGTTAGGAATATGAGACCCTGTAGGAGTTTTTGTGTTTTTAGGGCTTAATAAGGTAGAGAGCTTAGCGAAAGTAGATGATATAGTATAGTATAGGGCATAGAGCTTAGGGCACGGCGCTTGGAAGATCTCGTGATGTCACGGGAGTTAGGAGCATAATTAATTTATGCAGTTTACTGATAACCCCATGCCATACAAGGCGAAAAGTAGAAATTAGTCTCCCGATTGGGCAGTAGGTGAGTTTCCGCATTCAACTGGAGTATATAGGCAGACTGAACTGTGCAATAATCGCCATTTTGCTGCATCCCCCATAGTGATATCTGAGCTCTAGGGCCCTGGGGTGAGGACAACCTCAGGTCTGTCTAGCTAGCGAACGAGGCTTGCCGACCCACGTCGGCAACAAGTGGTGACCCCGACGTGATTGCTGGACTGGCGGACCGCGGGCAGTCGTTGTGTGGGTTCCGGAACCATGAAGACCTTAGATAAGGTGATTTCGTTACTGGGCGGGAAATTTAAGGTTTCTGTGAAATCGAAAACCGCGGTCCAGTGTGTGGCCCACCCTGTTAAGGAGGGGGTGATGACAGGACCGGCTGATTGTTTGCAGCTGAGTGCCTGGGAACGATGCTCGCGTATCTTAGGGGAGCAGGCTACGGCCGTTAGTACGGCCAAAAAATTAAAAACATGGGTAATTCTGCAACTGTTGAAGCGTGTGCAGGAGGATCGAACAACGTGGGACGCGGCTTGTGCTTGCTTGCACGGGGAGCCGATTTAGACACGCGATTATCTGATGTAAAGGACCACGAAACCCAAACGGAACGGGCCGCCTTGTGTGAAAACGGAGGAGGCACGGAAGTTTTCGATAATACAGGAGGGCGGTTCAGAACTAAGGGATGAGAAGCCAGAGGAGGAGGAGCAGGTGGACAGGGGCGCCAAGAAAGGAGAACAGGCTCACTCCAAGAGCCGACAGTCCTCCGCGCCTCCGGTGGCCTTGGACGAGAGAGGTGGCCCTTTGAACGCCCATGCACAATACGACAACTCCCCTGTACAGCAACCCTCACCCGCAGCGGTAACAGAGCCGTTAGGCTGCCTGCCGGGGACGCACCTAAACATGGCGCATCCGGGGGGTTTGGAGGCGGGGCGGCGGGAGCAGCAGACACGGCCACGAGCGCGCTCGGGGCCCGCCACGGACGGAGCGGGGAGGAGACAGGGCAGGCGGACTGGGCGGCCCCAGGTAGAGAAGCAGGAGGCGGGCCCAGAGGGGCAAGGATCTGACTTGGAGGCGGAGAGACTAGCGGGCGGAATGCAGCGAGGGTGGCGCCCTGATAAGCCACCCAGAAACGACCCAAAAAGGAGGGGTGACGTCCTAAAAGCCGAATTCCATCAACTGTTGGAGACACTGAAAGAGATACGTCAAGAGGCACTAAGACAAAAGCAATTGATATTTGAGACAAAAGGGGCCGGGGAAACGCCGGAGGGGACCAGAAAAACTCCGGAGCCAATCCCACTGACAGACTGGAGACAGATAGCGACTACCTGTGCCCTAGAGGGCATTCAGCTGCAGCKCATACCARCCGCTTATCYRGTACRMGTGCAGCCGGGGGGTGCCGTAGAATGGGYTCYCCTAGAACCAAAAAYGGTGCAAACCCTGATGCAGTCAATTAAGGAGAATGGAATAAAACATGCATCCTCTCGTAGTTTACTGGACAGCATTCATGCACAAGGGCTTTTACCTACTGATATCAGACAACTGGCACAGTCTATACTTGCTCCAAGTGCCTGGCTGCTGTGGAAGGATGCATGGCAGACAAGATGCCATCAATTAGCCACAGCAGCCGCAGCTAATATTGACCACCCACTCCATGGGACCACCTATGATAGACTGGTGGGAAAAGATCAAAACCTACTCACGCCCCAACAACAGGCAAGCAGGATGCGAGCTAGAGAGATTACCGCAACAACGGAGGCATCCAGAGCAGCTTATGAGGAGGTAGCCAAGGTAGTAAAAACGGAACCCCCATGGGTGAAGATTAGGCAGAAGAACACAGAAGACTTCACTGTCTTCTGTGATAGGCTGCAAAAGGCAATTGAAGAGTCCGACCTGCCGCGTGAGGCACAGGCAGCAGTAATGATGGAGTGYCTGAAGCAACAAAGTAATGAATCGGTAAGGGAAGTCCTCCAGCATTTGCCTAAAGGGGCAAATTTGGCCCAGATTATTAAATTCGTACTCGAGCGTCAGTCTCGCATCTCTGAGGCTAACGTGCAAACGATTCTTCAGGTGGCCACAGCCTTTCCACGGAGCAGACCCCCGAAAGGCGGCTGCTATGGGTGTGAAGGAAGAGGTCACATAAAAATGCAATGTCCTAATCGTCAAGCACAGAATCAGAGGAGGGTGGCAGGCCCATGCTGGGTCTGTGGGCAGTTTGGGCACTTAGCGCGGGAATGCAAAAGAACCAGGAAAACGGACAGCAGAAAGGCCAGATTCAGGGGCCGGCATCCCCAAAAAACCCTGTTCATGCACCTATGATGCCACGATACCACGCTCAGATTCCTCAGCCCGAATATCCAAATCCAGTTCTCCCTTCCCCGAAGCCCGGCCCTATTTTTTTTTTACAGATGCCTCTTCCAGAACAAACACAGCCGCTGTGATATGGAAACAACAGGAGAAATGGGAGAAATTGACCCTTACCCAAGAAGACCTCAGTGTGCAATACCTTGAAGCAAAGGCAGTGGCACTCGCCCTGCAAATGCGGACCACCCAGCATATCAATGTGGTGACCGATTCTACTTTCGTCTGGAAACTGKTTCAAAAAATGACTTATCCCGGCTATGCGAGTTCCAAAATYGTGTGCCTTCTGGAAGATGYGCTCCAACAACGGCAAAGTACCTGCTCRGTCATGCATGTCAATASCCATCAACATTATCCAGGACTGTTTGCGGAGGGCAATGATATGGCCATTAAGGCAGTAAACAAAGTGTGGACCCTAAGTGAGGCTAAAGAAACACATGACTTCCTCCACCTTGGAGCAAAGGCACTGGCGAASCACTGTGGTATACCYATATCACGGGTGCGGGAGGTAGTCACAGCCTGCCCGTACTGTCAACGCTCTCCATTATGGAGTGCCGGCATGAACCCACGTGGATTACAAGCAAAGGGAGTGTGACAAACTGACTTTACTCTCTGCTCGCAGTTGAGACCACAACCCTGGCTAGCTGTCATGATTAACATATAGCATGATGATTGTGGCGACTCCGCACAGACGTCAGACGTCCCGTTCAGTGCAGCTCCACTGGAGCCTTGCCATTGCCTGATTAGGCCTCCCCAAACAGATCAAAACTGACGATGGGCTGTGCTTTGTCTCCAGTAGCACTACTCAGTGGTGCTCCAGATGGGGTATTGCTCTTGTCCATGGCCTCCCATATAACTCCACAGGTCAGGCTATAGTGCAGCGGGCAAACCAAATGCTCCACTAAAATAAAGGTCCTTGGGGAGGTAGAAGGCTTCTCAGACGGAATCCCCGTTAGCCATCAAGCAATAATTCTTAACTGTGTGCCTTTTTTCACTGTGTGCTTTTTTTTTTTCACTCAGTCACTTTGTTCGTGGGGATGGAGAGACGGCCCCAGTAGAGCGGCATGGGGGGTCACGCGCCCCGGAGACGGGCCCTCCAGTCAAAGCTCACTTCCCAGGGACGACGGATAGGGAGGCGGGATGGGAGCTAGTATCTCATGGGCGGGGATACATGGCTGTTAAAAAGGAAAATGAGATCCTGCAGGTTCCTTCTCGATGCTTGTGACCTGATCTTCAAACAAAATAATCTACCCTTCCTCTGAATTAATTGGTGTGAGACCAGAGACCTTCACTGGTGGCCATTTGTGCACACCAGGGAAAGTTGCATAATGATAAAGGTGGAGCTTTGCCCGCCCTCTGGTCGCCTCCTGACACTTACGGGCCCAACATGTCAGGACACGCCAGATATAAAATAATTATGGACCTGAGACGGGGAGAGACTCCAACTGAGACCAACGTTGTCTTTGCGGGGACGCCCGCAAGCTTGGAGCCTGTCAACCACCTCTCATCCATGAGAAGAATGATCAGTCTCACTATTTGGCTAGCAAATATTAAGTAATCGTCCTGCTTCAGTAGGTGAAAAATTAAAACAAACAAAGAGCTAGGCTGTCTGGCCCAGTCTACACAACTGTTATTAATTGGTGTGATACCAGCGTTATATTTTTCAGAGATGGCTGTGGGGAAGACCCCGCGAAACTCTGTCCAGTCGGATACGGAGAGGAAGAAGCTCCTCGGCTATGAAAGCCTTTGGGAGAAGGAAGGGGGGAACAAAAAGAGAAAAGACAGACCCCTCGAGAATCCGAAAAGGCCTTCCCATAGGAAAGGTTGATGTAACAGACCCGGTGGTAGTCTTAATCGTTGTTGTCCAGATGCTCCTGTCGGAAGAAATCCCTCAGTATCCCCTGAAAAGGCATGGCCTGACACTGATAATGGTGGCAGAAACACTAGGGGTCGGGGTGCCTGTTCCCCCTGAGTGGCCCTGGTCACGAGCTCGTATTAAGTATACTGGTAGTATGGGAAAACCCGGGAATAGCTTAAACTTTTCAACTGTTGATACTGATGCATGTATTGAGCGGGAATGACGAGGTTTTATTTGTGAAGGTAGTACCTTGAGAGCTCAAGATCTTTGCCTAGATGCACAACGAAATTTCTGCCATTTCAAAATACGCTCTGATGAAGGTTCTGGAACTGTACTAGCATATGTGGGAAACGGATGTGTTTGCGTGAGAACTCTACATAGTGTTCTATTTGTAGATAGCGTGACTGCGAAGGTAAATAATCGCTCGAATACTTGTGTTTGTACTTTTACTGAAATTATGGGATGTGACTTTAATTATTCAGCCCCTGTAGCCTCTCATCAGTTATTACAATCTAATTATATACTGTATCAAGGCTTACTACCTACCGCTATCGGAATGGACCTTACCCTAGTTAGAAAACTGTTACAACACAATGATATGAAGCAAATAATGGAAAGCATTGGAGACAACGGACAGAGAACCTTAATCACCGTTCATCACGATACAGAGGAAATACATTGTGTTTTAGAAAGAGTGAAGAAAGATGGGGATCACCGTTGGCGGGATGCCCTTTTTGGATGGTCACCGACAGCAACTGGGATCTTTAACCACATGTTACATCCAATTGCAGTTCTACTAACTTTGGTGTAGTTGTGCTTACTGCTTATATTTATACTATATACGAAGGTCTGTTACATGACAAAGCGAATATGCTCCCTAGATGATGGAACTTTGATACATCGAAATGTTAGGTCTACATATAGGGGCAAAAGAGTCCACTCAACAGATAAGCTCTATGTTTAGATCGAGCGAAACATTAGCATGGGGAGGGGGAAATGTAGGAGTTTTTGTGTTTTTAGGGCTTAATAAGATAGAGAGCTTAGCGAAAGTAGATGATATAGTATAGTATAGGGCATAGAGCTTAGGGCACGGYGCTCGGAAGATCTCGTGATGTCATGGGAGTTAGGAGCATAATTAATTTATGCAGTTTACTGATAACCCCATGCCATACAAGGCGAAAAGTAGAAATTAGTCTCCCGATTGGGCAGTAGGTGAGTTTCCGCATTCAGCTGGAGTATATAGGCAGACTGAACTGCGCAATAATCGCCATTTTGCCGCATCCCCCATAGTGATATCTGTGCTCTGGGGCCTTGGGGCGGGTAGAACCCCAGGTCAGTCCAGCTAGTGAACGAGGCTTGCCGACCCCCGTCGGCAACAAGACCCTATCTGTGGCTTAACATACACTAATGGCATTCTGAGGAGCCACATCTGCTGAGCTTCTCCTCCAGAATTGACAAGCATTAACAACAGACAAGACTGCTTACAGGGACTTTGTGCGTGTTTATGACAGCAGTGAACTTGTGTCTGATTCTTTATCCAAATATTCTAAGCAAACACGATTGTTTTCTGGAGTAGAAACTGATTATATCTGGCCATGTCAGTTTAATGAGAAAAAATTTATAGTTATAGTATACCATTCAGTGGGAAATTGCACTTACTGTTGGCAAGTTTAACTTTTTACTGCATAGCACTGTAATATTTAAAAGTTTTATATCTTAAGGGTCTGGACTATTTACCATAGTCATTCATCAGCAATTCCTTTCTAAACATTGCATGAGAAAGTGGCCCCAGCTCATAAGCACACTCACGACCTATAGAGTTCCCTCTAAAACTCATCTGTTAGGGGCTAAGGAGGTGAATTTACATTATTATTTTTACTATTATATAAGAAGTGGTCAGACAGACATTTGGTGGCAAAATGGTCACAGCTTAAATTGCCTGACATAATTCTCCAAAGCCTGTTTGTTTGAGACATTAAACCTGCCCATGTGAAGACCTCTACTAGTATAGCTATATCCTTTAGATGTATCCTTTGAAACATCTTCACTAGAGTTGCACAAGTGAAATTTATTATGGCATAAATTAGGCCTAAAATTTGGAGGACTAAAGTCAACTTCAGTGTTATATGTTGCACATTTTTATATTCTATCTCCCCGTTCTTTGCTTTTCAAATGGAAGAATTTTGGAACAGGAAATGGCTCTTCAGTTTGTCTTTATGAACTAGTGGTTGAGTAACTGTTGTCATTGTATCATAACTATGTATATGAGTCAGATAGTATCTTTCAATGCACATATGCTATAGATGGAACCATAGGAGGCCACCTACAGCACATAAATCCCACGCTAAAGTATTTAGATGCAATTTCAGTCTATTCCAATGTGCAGAAAAATATCTCAGAGGGATTTCTATATTTATCATCTCCTGATGAAGAATCACACTGCAGTTTGCCTGTAAAATTTAGTTTACAGCTAAAAAAAAATACAATCTTTCTCTACTGCAAACTTAAAATCAAAACATTTCAAAGTTATTTTTTATTTCTTTTTTACATCACAGCCAACAATGAATTTTACAAAGACACACGAGCTTTTGTTCTGCTTTTGAATACAGAGAGAATAAGAAAGGATTGCAGGAATAGTACAAAACTCAGAGTCCAGGCTGAATACAATGAAAGACTGCAATTGCTGTGAACTAATGTCTCCATTTACTGAAAAAGAAGAAAAAAAAAAAAAAAAGATCATAATGAATTTGAACTCAATTCAACTTGAGTTTGAACTTAAACTCAAATCTGAATTTGAATAAAACTTGACAGAGGATGTTTAAGGGAAGGTCCAAAGTCCTGGAAAGGGAAGATCTGCTCTACCTGTAACCACTCTATGTGGCTGACCATGCTGCTGCCCTCTGGGAACTCATATATGTGTGTGTATGTGTGTGCTGCTTTATATAATGCAGGCATTGGACTGGGATGGAGAGACCTCCTGGGTCTGGGAGTCCCCCAACTACCTGGGCTTCACAGACGGGGAGGAAGGATCTCCTGTGGCAGTCTGCTGGGTTTGGCAGCTCTCATAACAATCATAACCTCTATAGATTTAGAGCCTTTCTAGGCATTTCTGCTTCTTTTTTTCTGCACTGAAATTTATGGGCTAGCGAGAATACATGTATATCCATCACATCATATAAAAATGCATACAGAATGGCAATTTCCAAATGTAAGGTATAAATCAAAGCAAAAAAAAAGGAAATCATTTAACACAAAGTTTCTTATTACAGGGCTTCTTAGACCAGTATTACATATACAAATTCTACATGCTACCAATCACACTGAGCACAATGTATATTTTTGAAATGCTAGATATTTCCATTTAATCTGTCAATTATTATTTATTCTAGTTTATTCAAATTTAACTCTATCTTTCCATGAAGTATCACCAACTATTTATTTCTGGATATAAAAGTAGCATATATGAATATTTTGTTTTTCCAGTTCATTCATGCAGGTTTGAGAACTTAAGAAATAAATCTGATTGCCTATGGCAAATATTGAATTCTTGGATATTCGCAGTACACTGATAGATTCCTAACATTTTTAATTCTTAAGAAACTTTGTGAATAAAACCAGCATTGTGCAGCTCATTATTATGTGTTTTTCACCATTTAAAAATGGAATTTTAAAGGATCAAGTCTCTCAGCGGCAGAGTACACTACTTCATAGAAATTAAGGACATTTGTCAAGGAGAGTAATTTCTAACTGATCTTTTGAATACTCCATATATTAATTGCAGGGCACTAGTTCACACATCAACTGACAATACTTTGATTAAATTTTTGAGGAACACAGTCATTTTAGACTGTATATTAAATCAATTGTTTCATTCTGAGAATGAACAAAATATTTCAGAGAAACAATTAGGTTGTAAGTGATGAAATAAATTGATCAAGAATGTATTTGATTATAAAACCTCATCTTTCACAATATTTTGACAAATCAGTGGTCATACTTATTCATTATGGACATGTTATTAGCTTTGATTTGAAAATTATTGTATCAAATACTTAGATTTTTACACTTTTCTAGAAAGATGAAATAGCTTGCATTGATTTATATTCCCTTGGGATTACATTTAGCATATTTTGAGTAATGTGATTTATTTATCCAATTAATTTAGTTAAGCACTTTCCATTTTACAAAAGAGGTTGTGGCTCAATACTCATTAACTTCAAAATAAATCAGTCATTTCAAAAAGGACATTTTAAGTTATCACACTCAGATCAGGACCAGCTTCAGAGAACACGCTTCAGCCTAACATTTCTGTGTGGATATTCAGGTTGTGGATAGAAATAAGTGTTAGGTGATAGGGAGTCCCAGCTTCAAATGTCACCTTCACCTCTAGACATCAAGTCCTAGGTCTCTGCCTGCTCCTGCACCATTGATGTCAAAATGCAAATCATGCCAGTCAATATGTAGCATCTATACTACAGCATATAGGAGATCATGGAAAAGAATATTCTTGCCTCTTCCTAGTGTAGTTTCTCTCCATACTAATCTATTTCTCTAATTATGTTTAAAAGATACACATCCTGAACTGGAAATTATAATCTTACTTTTTATATTTGTCCTGAACCATTATGATTATGATTACAAAATATTAATATTATATTATTCTTCTTAAATTTAGTCTCCTGGTTAAAGCAGAATCAAGACAGTCATTTATATCTATTAATCAGCAATATCATATTTTTTATAATTTCCTAGGAGTTTACTACAATGCCACTTATCATCTGTACTTTCAATCTAAACATCTCAGATGTCTCTGTGAGTGCTGTGTTGCTAATTCAGCTAATTTTATGTTTCTGAAGATTAAAGCTAGCAAGGGTAAAATTGAAAAGGTTGAACATTCCTTGCCTAAATTCCTTTTGTAAGATTACTACTAGTCTTCACGACTGAGCTGAGCCATATCAGGAACCAGTGCTTAGAAGACTGTATTTGGCAAGAAGAATTAAAAGTTCCTGGCACTGAACCAATCTACTTATGTTATCCTTGAGGAATAAGAAATAATGAAAGTGGTCAAAATAACATTAGATTTCTTTTCTATTCGAGAGTAAGGGAACTACAAAAAATATAGAAAATAGGAAGAAATAAAAGACAAAATTTGGGCTTTAATGGAGGGGTTGAACACAGTCCAAATGTGAATGCAGGGTATAAGTTCAGGTGTCATACTACATTGGTTTGTGGAATAGCAATCTGAACCTTCCCGGCTCCAGGGACAGAGACAGACTTGAGGATACAAAAGGAGAGAAGTCCAAGATTACCAGGTTTGTATAACCTCAATATCTTTATTGTTAATATCTCATGGTATCGTGAGTTATGTGACATAAGAAAAAAAGAGTTTTGCACTGAAAACATGCTGTAACAACCGTAGAAGAATGACAGAAGATATGCACCTATAGAGGTATCACATTTTGTTTATGGCAGACCGATGCTATAATTATTAACATAAAATTAGAAAGGCCATCAAAACTCATACCTAACTGTTGCTCATGACAATATTATACAATCATTTTCATAAACTGAGCAAGTTCCATTTCTAAAATACGTCTTTCTTTTGTATCACTCATTCCTTCAGAAATCTGTTCCTCACACTGAACAACTTCTTGTCTAAATAAAAGTGAAGAATGATTAATATCTAAATTACATCCTATATTAACATCACATTTTTCATTCTTTTCCATAGCTTCTCTGATTAATAAGATTTAACAGTTCATGAATTTTTAAACATTGATAGTTGAGTTTAAGATGGTTTAAAAATATGCTAGTTTTTATTTTGATTCTTTTTCTCTACCAATACTGCTCATAATACCATATTTTTCTTTAACATATAAGTAATATGATGTGATTAATAGATTTTGGTGCAATATATGACTCATTAGAGGTAGCCTAAGGAGACGGTTGGGAAGGGGAGATTCTGAAACATATACTTGAAAAGAGTTCATAGAATCATAGAACCCTTAAGGTTGGAAGAGACCTTTGGACCAAGAGTCCTTTAGAGATCATCTAGTCCAACTGCCCTGCACACATAGAGTCACGTAGAGCACTTGACACAGGCCTGCATCCAAATGAGCTTTGAAGATCTCCAGGGAAGGAGACTCTACAACTTTTCTTGGCAACCTGTTCCAGTGCTCTGTCACCTTCGCTGTGAAGAAATTTGTCCTTAGGTTCCTGTGGAACTTTTGGTTTGTGGCCGTTTCCTCTAGTTCTATCAGTAGCCACCATTGAAAAGAGGCCAGCTCCATCCTTCTCACTCCTTCCCTTGAGGTATTTGTATACACTTATCTGATCCCCCCTAGGCCTTCTCTTCTTCAGGCTGAACAGGCCCAGCTCTCTCAGCCTTTTCTCACAAGGCAGATGTCCTAGGCTCATGATCATCCTCGTAGCCCTGCGCTGGACTCTCTCCAACAGCTCCACATCCCTCTTGTACTGGGGAGCCCAGAACTGGACATGATACTCCAGATGTGGCCTTACCAGGGCTGTGTATAGGGGGACGATCACCTCTCTCGACCTGCTGGAGATGCTCTTCTTAACGTACCCCAGGATCCCATTGGCCTTCTTGGACACCAGGGCACCCAGCTGCCTCATGGTCAACTTGTCTTCCACCATGACAGCCAAGTCCCTCTCAACAGAGCTGCTCTCCAGTCAGTCCGCATCCTGTACTGGTGTCTGGGGTTATTCCTCCCCAAGTGCAGGACCCTGCACTTAGGGAGTACAAATTCCTAGCTGTAAAAGAGCAAAAACTGCTTTAAAGTTTTCATAACTCTGGAAGATTTAGATCTAGCTAGTGGTAATGTTCACAATAAGAAGAGATTGGTTAATTTGTAATCCTCTGTTTACAGAAATGTTTCTGTCAAGCAAACAACGGTATAACAAAAGTATACACTAATAGTATTTCATACACTGCTAGTCAATTTAGCATCTTTTCATCTAATAGTCAGTCCACAAGCTAACCTGTACTCACGTGCATAAAGCACACTCCTAACTGCTGTAATACACATTTGCATCAATTATCACTCATAACAAACTTAGCAAAGAAATCAAGACTATTCCTGTACATACGTACTGCACTCTCTAATCAACTGCAACTGGCAATAGCTTTAAGCTACTTCAGCAATAGAAAGTCCTCATATTATTGACAGCAATGAAAAACAGTGATGGGATTCGATGCTACCAGCTTCTGACATTTTGCAGAAATAAAAGGCAGAATAATACAAAATCCTTAAAGGGAAACAAAACATTCATTTTTATTGTAGAAGTCTGCAATTAAAGCGTATATATAAATATAAATCTATATCTATATCTATATCTATATCTATATCTATATCTATATATTTTTATTTTTATTTATATTTATATTTATATTTATATTTATATTTATATTTATATTTATATTTATATTTATATTTATATTTATATTTATATTTATATTTATATTTATGTATACATTTCATGTAGACTTCTTCCAACACCAATCAGAACTGAGTTGAAGCGGAGAAGGGACATTCACAATCATAAATACAGAATATTAATTGGATTGCTGCTCCCTCAGTGTCACCAATTGATTTGAAGAAGCCATAGCTCATAGGTGGACAATTGTGACGGATATGCTTCTTTCCCAGCTCAATCTGACCTGTACCTTACATGCAGCCCTGTTCAGTTGCTAACCACCAGCGATTTATCTAATCCTGGTAGGTGCCACCATTCTGATTTCTTCTCCCACTCAGATTCAACATAACAGTCCTGAAGTCTGCATCCCAAGGGGAGGTAAGGCCACTTACACTAGCCAATGGTCCTCTGAAATGAAAGAATGCCTATAAGTCAATCATCTTATATAAATATGCGGACAGCCCAAGAGCCCTTTGAGCTCTGCTAGCATGGCAATGGGCTGCACATCAGGATCTCCCCTGGAGCAGGGACGCCTCTCAAGGTTACTTCTCAAGGTTGAGAGACCCCCCTTTCCACGAGGGATTTGTGGTAAGTGAACATAGCACGCTTTCTTTAGCTTTACTTTGTAACTGTGCACAAGAACCCTTAGTCATAAACCGTTGACCAGGTCTGGGACTAGGATTGGATCCAGCCGCACCCAGACTTCTCTCAGAAGGAGCCTGGAAAGCAAGGGCAGGGTCCATTCTGAACCTCGTGACCCAACGGGAGGGTATCTCAAGATAATTGTGTATTATCTTGAGCCTCCATGCAGTAAATAATAAGCGACCTTGCCATAGAATCTCGTGAAATCTTTGTCCGTATTAATAAATCCTATTATTATTTCTTTCATACAAGTGAAGTGCATTTTGTCACTCACCCCCACCACCACTCATTCCGTGACTCGACCCATGACAACAATTTGTACATCTCTTACATGAACAGTGCCAAATATACCTAGATCTCACTATATAATTTAGAAACAGGATATCAATATATCCTGGGCATATACTGCTGACACAGCCCTTATAGATGTCAGCTGGGCATAAGGAAGAGCAGCCCAAAATCCCAGAGTATTTTAAGCTTGCCAAGCTATGTCTTCAAGTGTTTCACCACTGTTTCTGTTTTTATCTGTGATTGATGTTTCTGTAGACTTCAAAGTTACTTTTCTCAATCTGCTGATCCTCACTTGTTATTGTCCAAGACTAGTATTTAGGACAATTAGGGCTGTTTGACAAACTAATTCTGGTTACAATGCACTTCATTAGCATGACAGCAATGATGATGTAATGAGCATGAGCATGACTATGAGCATCACTGAAAGAATCAGACAAAACATTGGGATATTCAATCAGCAATGAGGGGCAAAGCAATTCAGAAAGAGATACAATATCCTCAAATGAGGTTTGGAAATTGCATTTTCTAAAAATTATAGTGGAGTACAGCACTATCCATTAAATACAAACCCAGGGGACACATCCCTTGCAGTCGATCAGTGCGTACTAATAAAAACAGGATGGTTTGACAATGAATTTCTAATCAGTAACCTTCTTACTTGTCGCAGATGTTATGTGTGGCATTTTTCTGCATATTCAAGACAAACTATGTCTGTGTTTTTGAATGTATTAATAAAAAATATTTAGTCTGTGGTACATAACAATGGGACTTCTAAAAGAGGAGTAACGATGGAGACTGAAAATTAATCTATTGCCTTTCCAAATGCCTTTTTCTTTATTACTTAATGAGAATAAGCCAGATCTCTATAACATAACTATCTGTAACTGCCTTTTACTCTTCTATTATGTAATTTGTCTTTTTTTTTCCCATTTGGTGGATGATACTAAAATTTCTACCTACAGTGGGATAGTTCCTGGTATAGTAAGGAAGTCCCTACAGGTTTATCTAACATAGATGAAGACTTAGAGCTGTTGGCTCTCATTAAGCCTGAAATATTAAAAAACCTTGCAGCATAAGACAAAACAAAACAAAACAAAACCTATCCCTATCTATGAGACTTCAGAACACATTATAAGCAAAGAAGTAATTACTTAGCACTGTGGCCCAGCGCTGACTTAGTCTGGACACAGCTGAGGTGACGATGGCACCACTAGACACCATAGCAGGAAGAGGAAGGAGAACAGTTTAGCATATGCTAAATTACCATCATTCAGATCCTGGAAAGAATCTGTGCCCCCAAATTTTTCTGTTTTTCTTTTCAAGACAATAGATTGGTTAAAAAAAGAATAGAAAAGAAAAAAAAAAAGAAAACCTACAAAACTAAAAAACATACTTTTCTCATTTTTTAGAGTTCCATACACATTTATACCAATATTATATCAGATTTCAAACACAGAACTAGATTCAAAATCTAGTCATATTCACCTTATGTGAATATATGTAATAATTAGGGCATAGTATCATCTGTAAAAAATCCAGGCCAATCCTCCCAATGCCTGAATTTTTTTTTTTTTTTTCTGGCAAATTTCCCATAATTTTTATATTTCTTCTAGTGGAAACAAAGAGAATAAACTTTTCATAATCATGGCTATTTAAACCTTATATCCTGTACATTTCATGGACATCTTCTTTCTTACTTTGTATAACAAGAACAGGAATGCATACCAAACCTAGTAGTCCTTAGCTTAACAGTAAAGGGTCAAAAATAAGTTGGCATGTGGAAGAAATAGATGGATTTAAGTCTGTCTTCCATTCTCAGCTGATACCTCTGATGTGAGTACAAACTTTGTAACAGATGGGTTACTCTTTTTTTCTTTCTTTTTTTTTTTTTTTCTCCTTTGGAAGAAATAATTCCTCATCTATTTTTGAAAGACATTGAAGTTTTGAATTCATTGATTTTTGAAAGACTTTTCACCCAATGTCTTCATTGGGTGAAATCACAAAGAGTCTAGATTTAGGTTCTTTTGCCCCAAAGGCAAAGACAAAACCCTTCCCCTTGGATTTCTGTTTCTTAGTGCTTTTTATTCAGTAGTTCCCTGCACTTCTTACTAGCTTTTGTGAATCTCATTCTCCAGCCATAAGAAATTCCAGGAAAGAAAAAGGAAATTATAAAATAATGAGAATTCAAGCAGTATAAAATAAATTTACAAGAGGCTAGATGGCGGCCCTCTGCTGCAGGAAGCAATATTAGAGCATGCTACAATCATCAGAGCTCACTTAACCCCTGAAAATAATCTCTTTACTTGATATGCATTTGCATTTTATGTTCAGTTCAATCACTGTACTCAGGATCCCCCAACCATATTCTCATAGTAAACTGCCATAGCGATTTGTAGGAGTACTGAGTTTTGCAGTTTCAAAGGCCTGTATTTTGAAACTGAGTGTACTTTCATGTGCCATAGGTAGGGTGTTTTTTTTATCTTGTTCCCACTGCAGTAAGGATCAAAAACTGCACCTTAATGGTAACAGCATATTGCCCATTCTTTTAAGGTAAGTTGAAATTGTTGTAATTTACTTTCACACGCCACTGCAGTATCAAAGGGAATTTATTCTTGCTTTACAATTGGATCTTATATTCCACCTTCTGAACTCTCTCTTACTTGATTCTCAAAATGTATGTGACATTTTGATCATACCTCTACCATCTGTTTTAGTTGCACTAAACAGCTCCCCACAGTTTCTCAGCCAAATGGTGCAGAAAGTTCATGGCCATGCTGGTTAGTACATGACCTTCAAGAGAGATCACATTCATTGCAAGAGCACTCTATGGTGCAAGAAATATCCTCTCATCCTTTTTACTTAGCACAAACCTTGACAGTATGAATCTTCACCCCCAGCTCAACTGGGAAGTCTTGAGTCCTGCTAAGATAATTTTGGCTAATTGCTCCAAGCAGAAGGATTCAAATATAGCGTGACTCACATCTGTACTCTTGTATTAGTCAAGGACAGTGCTCTGGTCTGGCCTTGATTTCTCTGCCTCCAACCTGTGTAGTTCTTTACACCTGGAAGAAATTTGGATATGAAGTTATGCACCTAACAGGGATAATGCGAGTGCTGGCAGCCCCAGGTAGCTACTGAGTAGGGAGTACATGAACCTAGCAGACCGGAGTCTCCTAAGAAGACACAAAGAAAATAGCCTGACATACTTATGTGTGATTTGTTTTCTTCAGGGAGAAAGCTACTCACTCGTTACAGCTATTTATTTTTATGTTGTTTACTATTTCCTCAAGGCTTCCTTAAATATCTCTGTCACCTCTACTGCATTTTTCTGCTTCAGGCACAAATCCTATACTGAAATTTTCTACAGAATTTAAGTAGACTTAATATCAGATCTTTAGAGGCCCATACTTATTTAAATACGGTCAGTTCAGGCTTTTACCAGTTCTCCTCACCAGAATACAATCAAACTTTATTTATAATAAAAATATGAGCATAACAGCAGTTTTCAAATTAAGGCCAAAGTGAGTGCAGCAGTCTAACAGGTCATCGCAAACAATCATCATCATGTTAGGGCTCATTCTTCTCCCATCTTCATTGTGTGCAGGTGTCCCCAAGACAGGCTGTGGATGGGCCACAGAAATGTGCTTGGCAACGGCCTTTATATTTAACAGTCTTGTCTGTTAGCTTTTTTCAATCTTAAATTAATAGAATTATTAAAGAGCATGGCCTTTCCATTGCTTTTTCATTCATAGCACAATGGTATTAGAAGGGCTAGTTTTGATGATCTTGAAGGTCTTTTCCAACCATAACGATTCTATGATTCTATACCCCAAAAATATTTATTCAATATTTTTATTTGCATCAATAAGCATTAATATGTTTATGACACATATTATATTTCCAATATTTTTCCAATAGCAATCCTATCTGTTTTAGCACCAGAATATAGCAATTAAGTTACTACTACTTTTAAGCATACATCAAATATCCATCAATAATATAGAAGCATCCAATGTATTGTTAAATTTATCAAAACATATATCAGTTTTTGAAAGCAAGACTTTTTGAAAGTGGTAATATTGGTAATATTGGTAATGTGACTGTCAAGAGAAATATGTTCTTTCAAAACAGATTATTTGTTAAATAGTATTAAGCAAAGGCACTTGAGAGTCTATTGAGGTCTTTGATCTCCCTAGCAATATCTTTCATAACCATATAAAATTCCATCTTAAAAGATTTCAAACTTTTAAGGTTCTACTAGGATCTCACTGCCCAGTTCATTCTTTAAATTAAATGCATTCATGACTAGTTGTCTGTCTCAGGTAAACTCCACCTTTTCTCTGAGTAAAATCACAGAATAAACATATTAAGATGATATTTTGGATATTAGATTATGCTGTGATAAATCATATGGTATTATATGGCTACTATCAATACACTGTATGATATTGTGCTATGTAATGCAAATATCATTGCTACCTTATGTATTACACCTAGAGAGACACAAAATTGTGTGAGTATAATCAAAATGCACAAACTAAATGCTCATATATATATGTTTACTAAACTCTAATATATATATTTAATAGTAAAATATATCTGAAGAGAAAAATTCTAAGGTATTCTGGACTGAAATAGACATACACAAAAATAAGAATATCTTTTTTTTTGCAGGAAAATAAAAATATATAATTTTGTTCTGATTCAGTATGAAAGTTAGTTCTGAAAAATCATGAGGAAAAGGCGCAAACACTTTTGAAGAAGAATAATTCACCTTTTTCTTCCAGTAAGAGGGCTGAAGAAGATGCAATGTCAGGGTTGCAGTAAAAAGAGAGATCTCACTCAATTATCATTTATTTTCAGGAGAAAGAAGGACACAATTTTTGAATAAAACAAAAAGCTAAAGGTCTTCAGGCAAATTATTCTGTTAGGCCATAAACCATATGTCAACTAAACTGGTAAAGAACATTTTATTCATTAGTCAATATAAATCTCACTAAAGACCACTTAAAAATGAAAATAGTTTAAGTTGCTAAGCTTTTTTTTTTTTTTCTTTTTAATAACCATTACAGATTAGTAGCTCAGAAACTCATATAGAGACCCTAAATGTCATCAATGAAAACTGTCACTGAAATCTCTGACTGCCTTAGGTCAAAAGAATAAGTGATAAAAGTGGTAGAATGGAACAAGTAATAAACTTCTTTCCCACTTACAGTCAAAGTCAGAGAATAAAATATTCAACAGCAGAAAAAAAAATCCCTATAAGATGACAGAGAGAACCACAGCATCTTAACACTAACTAAAGTACCTAGACAGGACTATACTGAATAAAATTTGAATCAAACTGAAGCAAAATACAGAGTCTAATGAATGTCTGCGAAACAGAACTATTTAGATGTCTGCTTACCATTTACATACATCTTCGTGAGCAAAAAGACATCTAGAGCGATTAAAACACAGCATAATTTTTATACATTTTCAGAAAAAAAAAAAAAAAAAAGGAACCAAATAAAGATCTGTAATTTGGGAACCAAATAAAGATCTGTAACCAATTTTAATTGGTAATTAGTGAATTATGATCTTTGTCTTGAATTTATTCCTTGTTTTTTAAAGAGTATATTTTAAAATAGATTTAGGAAACTACTTTTGAATTAGATAGTATTATTCAATTTATCTCTAAGGCTCTAATTAAACAAGGTATTTAAGCATCTGTCAATGGGATAAGCTTAAGATTAGTAAATGCTTAAATACCTTGCTGTACTTGTACTTCAATTAATATGCATCAATAAGCATTAGCAAAACCACAATACTTTATTATAGAGTTGATTTCACAGAATCACAGAATCACAGAATGTTCAAGGTTGGAAGGGACCTCTAGAGATCATCAACCTTACTACTCAAGCAGGCACACCTAGAGCATGTGGCACAGGGTGGCATCCAGGCGGGTTTTGAAGACCTCCAGAGAAGGAGACTCCACAACCTCCCTGGGCAGCCTGTTCCACTGCTCTGTCACCCTCACAGTAAAGAAGTTGCTCCCCACCTGGAGACAAAACTTCTTGTGCTTCAGCTTGTGGCCATTACCCCTCGTCCTATYGCTRGMCACCAGTGAGAACAGCTTGTCCCCTTCCTCCCTGCATTCTCCCTTCCTGAACTTATACATATTAATCATATCCCCTCTCAGCCGTCTCTTCTCCAGAGAAAACAGGCCCAGCTCACTCAGTGATTTCTTTTTTTTTTTTTTTTTTTCCACTCACTCACTGATTTCTTTCAGTTTGGGGACAAAGTGATTTTATAGGCTTGACTATGATGCTCTATGTAATTAGATGACCTAGCTATTAGGCAAATGCTTGAACAGGCAGTGAAAGAGGAACAATCTTGCATGGCACATTGGCCCTAAAGAGAGGTAGCCATTTAAATCCTTTACTTAAAAACTGTTTTTAAGCAGTACAACTCCTTCTTACTTCCACAACAGCCTTCTCATGCAAAGATATAACCCCTTGTGCAGTCAAAACTATGCAAGTGTTTCAGCTGGTGCTGAGCTTGGTCAGCTTTGCCCTGAGAAGACAGAGCTCCAGCTCCTCCATGCCAAACGCAAACATAGTAGCTCTCACAATCTCCTCAGGTAGACAAAACACATGATGTTGTGAAATTTTTATGTTCTGAGCACCCAGCAGGGTAAACTCACAAGTCTAATCTAAGATTAAAATCTTAGTGTTAAAATCCTAGCTGTTAGGTTATGCTACAATGTTACCAATTTGCTAATCTCCTCACATTTCTCCTGACGATCATACCTATACTAGTTCTTCATAAAATTACCATTTTAACGATTATTTGCATTTTTAAGTGTGTACTTCTTTTTTTTTAAGCTAGTAACTTTATATCCTAAGCAGATAACTTGTACTTAACGATCACCTTAAAAGCTAACTACTAAATAACATGGAAAATTGTGGAAAACCATGAAGTTATTAAGCAAGAATTTACTTATGAGAGAAAAGAAAGACAAAATAGCGTATAAAAGATATGCACAAATTGAAGGTGATTATAGATACTCATTCTTCTTTTTACAAAATATTTGTATAATTAACCAGTAAAATGTCATATCATATAAATGATGCCATTGTTCTGCTAAATATTCTCTTCTGTTCTTTCTAAAGGCATGTGAAAAATATTTGCAAAGTATTTGTACTGTGTTATTTCTAAAAGTTTAAGGAATAGTTTGGAAAAGTTAAACGGAAAAAGATAAAAACAGTCTTTTTCTCATGAGGTTAGACCTACAGAAGAGTTGCTAGTGTATCCAAATGCAAGTTTTCTCTGACAGCAAACATTCATGCTTGTAAAATGAAACATATTTCTTCCATTTGAAACTGTTGAGACAACAACAAAATTGACAGAGACTAACTTGAATAATCCTTTTATAGTGATCTCTCACATCAACAGAAAGGCTGACAAGTGTATATGTGGAATTTGCAAAGGTGCACGAGTGCTATGTTCTCGCTTGTCCAAAAGAAAAAGTCCCAGGCATCTCCTAAAGTATTCTGATTTTATCAATGTAGCTTGTGAATCTTATAGTCTTGAATACCTCAATGAATGTTTAATATTTATTTGAGCTGTGGTCAGGAAAGCAGAAAATTAAACATATATATTTTTAATTCAAGCCAAAGAGTAGGGCAGAAAAAAAAAGATCAGATATAAGGGATTTTTCATATGAGCATTATGCAGAACTTGTATCCTGATCTTTACACATACTTTTCTTGGACCTAGTTCAAAGTCTATCATATTAGAGAGAAAACTACTACTTTTATTTGGCACGTTTGTCTGACATTAGATTACATCTTAGTTTGAAATAAACTTGCAGTGACAAAAGTCATCACCAGGCTGTGACATTAGTCCTAGACCTTATCTGAGAAAAGATGGAATTGTTGACATCCAAATAAAGGGTAGGCGGGGATCTAAACCTTGGGAATAAAGGAAGGCAGCTGGAATAACTGTGATTGATGAATGTTTCTGCTATAGCAGCTATTAGTGAAAACAGAAGCATGATAAGCATTTATTTTTTTATCATTATTTTTTCAAGCAAAGAATTTTTTTTTGTTTTACAAGTTTTACAGTAACTGCAAACTCAGAACCAGATCTTTATATCCATTTGCGATTTTGTTTTTGAAGTTGCTTTCATGGCCTTTTCCCCTGCTTTTGCCTCAAAATTTAAATCACAAGCCTCAATTCTTCTAGAAGAAATTCTCTAGAGAGAAATTCTGTGGCCAAAAAATATTTTGAATTCTGAACATAAAAAAGATATTTGCACTTTTCTTTTGCTACTTCAGCCATATTGATTTTAGTGATGACAGTAATTTTTTTTAATATATGTCCTTTCCTCATCAAGAAAAAAAGTAATCTAGCATTAGTAGTTTTCATAGTGATGTCTTTTAAGGTCAATGGGCAGCTCTACTGTAATATCCAAAAAGGAAACTGGAAGTGAAAAAAAAAAAATTGAATGTCTAGAAGGCTTGTGTTTTGAGGTAAAATTTTTGAGAAAAAAAATGGAACATTTCTAAATTCCTCTTGCTTTTATATCAATGAATCCCCATAGAATATGCATGGATCAGGTGTAAAATGTACCTGACCTTAGGCAGGTAGTGATGGATCTGTTTGGGAGTTAGTTAAGAAGTACCACCATTATTGCTCCGAGCATAGTGCAAGACGTGGAGTAGAACTACAGGACTGAGACAAGAGCTTGGAACTGGAATTTTGAACTGGAAAGGGAACTTTCTTTATGAGAGGTCCATAGCAAGACAGGATTAAGTCATCATCACAGAAACAGTAAAGAATCATCAAAAACTATCTGGTGATCTAGTGTCTGTGCATGGAATTCTGTATCCCCTTCCCCAAGTCCCAAATTTTTGTGCCTGCTACCTCAAGCTCAGCTCTTGAAACTCCCACTCACTAGATTGTAGCCCATTACAATAATGGAGTTATAAGGTTAGTGAATTAAAAAATAGGAAATACCTGCCACTGTCAGTAAGTAGAAAGCAAAGAAGTAAGAAGAAAAGCGGCTTATGAATCAGCTTTAATTCTACCATCTGGATCAACCAAACCGGGCCAAGCTTCCAGCAGTTCAGCTCTGGGTTTTTTTTGTTTTGTTTTGTTTTGTTTTGTTTTTTTCTGTGCATGCTCTGGTTTATTTATTACCTTTTTTTTTCTGTACACAAGCCTAAAAAGCCATTTGTTCTGGTAAGATTTCTAAGACTTCTGGTGCCTTTTCAGTGGTTTGGGGCTCCTTATGTAGAATACATTTTAAAAAATAATTTCACAAGGTCTTGTGATGTTACTGATGAACTGTGGGCCTTTTCACCCAGCTCGGGCACTGGTCATGCTCAGCACATATTGTCTTTCCTTTCAGAGCATCAATCCCTTACTCAGCCAAGAAGATGCTTTATTCTGACCTTTGAAGGTCATCAGCCCTGATGGAAGCAGCACTTTCTGAAGTCTTTATCAGTTTATAGTTGACTTTGGGTCTCCCTGGTCCCATTTCTTTTCCTATAACTCATGGAACCTTCAGTCTGTGGAGACTTAACTAACAGGCTGGCATTACTATAGTAGTATCCATTATTATACACAACAGAGAAAAAACAGCCAGGCTGCAACTATGCTTAAGCCATCTGCAGCATTTTCATACCTAAGCCTCCACTGTTCATATTAGAAAATGGTCCCATCTGTCAGCGTGTAAGTAAGTGACAATTAGGAGCTTAGATATTTTAGATATTATCAGTACAATCATGGTACAAAACAATTTATATTCATGGGTCATGCTCTTCCAAGACTCAAAGAAAATCCTCATTGTATTCTTTTGTTATTTCTGATTTTCTTCCTGTGTTACATTTCTTCCCACCTTATATTTCTTTCAAGTTCATTATGATAGCAGAGCATGCTCACCACATTTGATGAGGGCCTAACTCCACTTGCAATTAGCCTGTAGATTTTATCTTTGCATCTGATTCAAACCTCATTGAAACCAACAGAGAATCCAGCTGTCAATTCCTGCTGCAGAGCCACATACCAGATTATTTATCCTCTTCTGTATTATTAGGCATTTTTCTAGAATCATAGAATGCTTAAGGTTGGAAGGGACCTCAGAGGTCATCTCGTCCAACCCCCCTACTCACACAGGGTCACCTAGAGCACATGGCACAGGGCTGCATCCAAGCAGGTTTTAAAGATCTCCAAAGAAGGAGACTCCACAACCTCTCCGGGCAGCCTGTTCCAGGGCTCTGTCACTCTCACTGTCAAAAAGTGTTTTCTCAAGTTCCTGTGGAACTTTTGGTGCCTCAGCTTGTGGACGTTTCCTCTAGTCCTATCGCTGGCCACCACTGAAAAGAGGCTGGCCCCCTCCTCCTCACTGCCTCCCCTGAGGTATTTATAGACACTGATCAAGTCCCCCCTCAGCCTTCTGTTCTCCAGGCTGAACAGGCCCAGCTCTCTCAGCCTTTGCTCATAGGGCAGATGTTCCAGGCCCCTGATCATCCTCATAGCCCTGCGCTGGACTCTCTCCAGCAGCTCCACATCCCTCTTGTACTGGAGAGCCCAGAACTGGGCACAGTACTCCAGATGTGGCCTTACCAGGGCTGTGTATAGGGGAACGATCACCTCCCTCGACCTGCTGGAGACGCTCTTCTTAATGCACCCCAGGATCCCGTTGGCCTTCTTGGCCACCAGGGCACACTGCTGCCTCATGGTCATTTTGTCATCCACCATGACACCCAGGTCCCTCTCTGCGGGGTCCACCCCTAATCTGTACTGGTGTCCGGGGTTATTCCTCCCCATGTGCAGGATCCTGCACTTGCCCTTATTGAACTTCATGAAATTTTTCGCCGCCCAGTCATCCAGTCTGTCCAGTCCCTCTGGATGGCAGCACAGCCCTCAGGGCCATCAGCTTCTCCTCCCAGTTTGGTATCATCAGCAAACTTGCTGAGGGAGCACTCCAGCCCTTCATCCAGGTTGTTAATGAATCAGTTGAACAGGACCAGACCGAGGACCAACCCCTGGGGGACACCGCTAACTACAGGCCTCCAACTGGACTCTGCGCCACTGACTACCACTCTCTGCACCCTGCCACTGAGCCAATTCCTAATTCACCTTCCCGTCCACTCATCTATCCCATACCTTTGGAGCTTGCCCAGAAGGATGCTGTGGGGGACGGTGTCAAAAGCCTTACTGAAGTCCCGATAGATGACATCCACTGCTCTGCCCTCATCTATCCAGATAGTCACTCCTTCATAGAAGGCGATAATGAGAATTTATTGCAGTTTCCTTTCTGTACATCATTCAGAAGGGGTTCTGCTTCATCAGAGAACCATAGATGTTCCACTTACTTATTCCCCCTATAACATTAAAAAAAAAAAATCAGGAGGAGTTTGTGACACACATAAAATATCACATGGAATAGAGGCTACATGTGCCCACTAGCAGAAAAAATATTATTTGTATGTATGTCTGTAAATCTATATAAATAAATATAATACGGTAAAATGTAACAATATAAATTGGATCGCAGGCTCTTTGGAAACTGAGAACACACCGAAGTGTTGCTGCACCCTGAAACAGGAGATGCTTTTGCATCTTATGTGCTACATGACAGAGGCATCCAGTACAATTTTCTGAACAGAGGCCAGCAATATTCTCATTTCCTTAACATTGAGAGAACTAGGGAAACATTGCCAAAATCCCTGGAAAACATCTCAGGGCCTGCAACCTTCATTGACTTTGAGTTCAAAAATGTTGAAGTTGTATATATATAAATGTTTTCAGTGAAAGAAGGCATTTTTAAGCATTTTGAATAGTGCTTTGGTACTCAGTGAGGTTTTCTTCATGCAACTGAAAATCAGTTCTTCAATACAGAGAAAATATATTAGTATATAAAGAAATATATATGTTAAAATCCATCTGGCATCAGTTCAGTGTTCAAGACTGTAACAAACAATGAAATTATTAACTAATTTCCAAGGAGCCACTTGTCTTTCTTTATCTCTTTTATACCACCAATAGCTCTTAGAAGCAGGATTTGGCACCTCAGTTCTGAGATTTGAAGCATTTTTTTGGATTCTTCCCAAAGCATTTTCTATCTTAAGCAATCCAACATTCTGTGTATCCAGATGTTATTGTTTGCCTGTATTACATGAGGAACTATCACACACATGCAAAATCAAGGCCTCATGTTGTTGTATTGTCTATAAATATATTACAATATGCTCTTTTGGACCTAAATAGACATGACCAAAAAAAAAAAAAAAAAGTAAGAAAACAAGAAAACTAAGTTACAGAGAAGTTAAGATTACTATGTATGAGATCCCAGTCAAGATCCATATTTCTCATTAGATTTTCCAACCCAAGAGGTGCTGCAGTTTGAATAATTATCTTTTCTCTCTTGTTACTGCTTGTTTTTGTGAGCCTTTATCTCTTTGACCTGTGTTTCTCCAGTGCAAACAGGAAAAGTCAGCTCTCATAGTTATTGCTATTAAATGGGAAGACAAAGACTAATGTAACACTCAGGATGTCCATATAAATTTCTTTCCACCTCTCCTGATCTGCTTCTTCACTTGTCTTTTTCTCCTCTTTAGATATGCCTACTCAACCCGTGATTCTTGCTTTGATCAAAACAGGAGCTTTCACTTCTATTTCTGCAACCCCAGAAAAACAACCTCACAAAATCCTTTCCAATCACATCATTGTGATAAGCACAGGCTTCAAGCCAAGAGCTCGTCCAAAGGCTGCAAAAACAATCAGGAAAAAGACAAGTGAATTGTGACGCTTTCTAAAGCTGATCCATTCTTAATAAAATGCTTCTTGTGTGGTCTGCACTACTTCTGGCAGCAACACTCATCAGTTCTGAAGTGACCATCGTGTAGCAAAGGAAAACATATTCTTCTGAAAATGGCATAAAATGATGTGATCAATATGTATAAGTACCTGAGGGGAGAGGATGGGACCAAACTCTTCTCAGTAGTGGCCAGTGATAGGACAAGTGGTAATGGGTTAAGACTGAAACACAGGAAGTTCCATCTCCATGTGAGAAAGAACTTCTTCACTGTGAGGATGACAGAGCCCTGGAACAGGATGCCCAGAGAAGTTGTGGAATCTCCTTCTCTGGAGATCTTCAAAGACTGCTTGGATGTGCTACGTGCTCTAGCTGTCCCTTCTTGAGCGTTGGACTAGATGATCTTTAGAGTTCCCTTCCAACTTCAACCGTTCTGTGATTTTATGCTCAGAGTGTATTTTATTCTCAGGAATTACTTTATGTTCAGATGCTGATGTGACACAAAAGCTGTCATCAAAACTGTAGCTTTGTGTGCAATCTACACAGTTCCTATTAGTCTCCCAAATCTAAGTTTAAGCAGTTTACACCTTCTTTCCTTTAAGCATATTCATATTGTATAGTCTTTTTTACAGAAAGCTGTTCTAATGTCACAAGTATTATACCTGAATCTACAGAAAAAGACAAAAGATGACAAAGTAAGTCTTTAATCACACAGCTAATACTAAATTTTTAACAACATGTAAATGAAGCATCTTTTTATGGTATTTAAAGAGTTTCATACTGATGAAGTGGAAAATAGATGCCTAAATATAACAGAAATGACCCTAGTAAATCAGTGAGACTTCAGCTAGATTAAATATAAATCACACACAAGTGAAAAATGTCTGTTGTTATAAATAAGATGGTGATGAATACCTCACCTGGAGCTGCTTTATATACGAATCTAGTTAAGTTGAATGGTTCATTTATATGATTCATACCACTAAACATTCCAGATTTGCAATTGATAAAATTATTGCTATTATATACCAGACATCATTTTAAGCAGGTCTGCTCCCCTCTTCCAATTTTGTTCCATATTTCCCTTCACTGCTTCCTTAAGGAAAAGCTTTATAAAATACACTACCTTGCATCATTGTCCTTTGGAATATTTTCCTGCCATACCCTTTAAAAGAGCTTAGCAGCTGCTGCCCACTTGCCTACTCCCACAAATACTACACAAGCACTTATTTATTGATTGATTCATTGATTGATTGATCGATGCATTGTCAACTACCTTTAAAAGTAGAGTCCTTGAACAGAAAAAAACAAGCCCTCTTAACTTATCTGCATATGCTATTGTCCTCAGAAATGTTTTCATGGGAAAACAGTATTCTCAGAACAATATGGATGTAAATAGTACCTTGGAATGTAAATAGTATAGGAAACTAGGGAGGAAAGATCATAGAGGAAAGCAGAATTAATAAAGAATAACATTTGATATCACAGTATTTGTCCTCTGAGCAACCATAAAACTATGTCACTAGTAGCTGTTCAGTTTAAATTTTATGCCAAAGAAAAACAAAACACTTTACTGATCTGAAAACTTCACAGATTGAGAGTAACCACTAAAGACTGCAGTTATTTTTCTTTCTTTAAAACTAGAGAGAACTGAACTATTTCTAGTATATAAGATATTTCTTTTCCTCAAAAATTATAATTTAGTGTTCACTTTATACCAATGCTATCTCTTGTTCTTCTACCAAGTTGAAAAATGAGTCTATACTAGTATGTCATCTATACTGGGAAGTGTGGTAATATAAGACTGAAGAGCAAGTAATAAACACATTCAAAAACAGTATCATAGAATCACAGAATGATTGAGGTTGGAAGGGACTTCTAGAGATCCAATCCCCCTGCTCAAGCAGGGACACCTAGAGCACATGGTACTAACTTGCATCCAAGCAGGTTTGGAAGATCTCCAGAGAAAGAGACTCCACAACCTCTTGGGGCAGCCTGTTTCAGTACTATGCCACTCTCAAGTCAAGAAGTTCTTCCTCACGGGGAGAGGTTCAGTTTTATGGTGGTTCAGTTTTAACCCATTACCCCTTGTCCTATGACTGGCCACCACCGAAAAGAGTTTGATCCCACCTTCCCTACATTCTCCCCTCAGATATTTATACATATTGATCAGATCCCCTCTCAGTCTTGCCTTCACTAGGTTAAATAGGTCCATCTCACTTAGTCTTTCCTCATATGAGAGATGCTCCAGTCACTTAATCATCTTTGTTGCCCTCCACTGGACCGTCTCTAGAAGCTCCACATCCCTTCTATACTGAGGAGTCCAGAACTGCACACAATACTCCAGGTGCAGCCTCACCAGACCTGAGTAGAGGGGCAGGATCACCTCCCTTGACCTGCTGGCAACATCCTCCTCATGCAGCCAGGATCCCATTGGCCTTCTTGGCCATGAGGGCACTGCTGGCTCATGGTTAACTTGATGTCAACCAGGACTCCCAGGTCCCTCTCTGCAGAGCTGCTTTCCAGCAGGGCAACTCCCATTCTGTACTGGTGCCTGGGGTTATTCCTCCCCAGAGTGCAGGACCCTGAACTCATCCTTGTTGAACCTCATGAGGTTCATCTCTGCACATCTCTCTAACCTGTCTAGGTCCCTCTGAATGGCAGCACAGCCCTCTGAAGCGTTGGCTGCTCCACCCAGCTTGGTGTCATCTGCAGGCTTGCTGAGGGTGCACTATGTGCCCTCGTCCAAGTTACTGATGAATAAACAGCACTGGGCCCAGTACTGACAGAATATGTATCTTAGTATTCTACTAACATATTTACACAGCATATTTAGAGGAATTTCTTTTATCTTATTTGTTTATTATTTAAATGAATGAATAGCTCTATATATTACACTTTTGTACATTACACATGATGCATATGCATATTCCAAAATATTATATGTATTGCAGTAAATTTGACCACGCAGCATTGTTTTGATGCTTACTCTTCCAAATTTCTGCAATCTTGCAGTGAAAGAAAATTACATTAATATATTTTATATTAGGCACAAATCAAGAAGAATTACTCCTTGTAATACTGTTAGAACATTTCTGAATCTGTTATAAGGTTATTAAAATAACAGAAAAATACTATAACTGAGTTAATACAGTTTTATTGGAATGGAACTAGCACTACTCTTTCTCTTGTCTGGAAACTTGTTTTGTTTAGAAATACATATGCAGCCCATATATATGCAATGCTTAACCTCAACAGTATTTATATTGCATTAAAATTATCAGCTCCATAAACTTCCAATAAATTCTCCAACAATTTAATCAACAACAACAAATTAGTGTTGTTGTTTTTGTTGATTGACAAATTCATTGTCAATCATAAATTCTTAATTTTTGCCTTCCTTGGAATTCAGCTCGTCATTAGATAATTCATTTGTAATGTATATACTTTGCTTTATAAAGCAAACATATACATATACATATTAATATTAGGAGTGAGAAAAACACACAACCAAAGCCGATATTTAAATGATGAGTTTAGTTCCGTATGTAGCTTCAGAGAACTACATCAAACTTATTTTTCATAAAGATCCACGGATTACTGTAGAAAAAATGTATCTGAATAGCATTTATTTATCTGAAGAAATAAACTGAAGATATTTATGAGTAATTAGTCTTTGCCTTCTTTATTAGGCAGAGCTAAGTTCTGTGAGGTACTGAGCAGCAGGGAAGTCTATCAGCCCCTCCGTTCAGTGGTTGCCTGCAGCTCCCAAGAGACTTAGAGACCACCATGGCCATGAGAGAGGAGAAGTAGGGTCTCTGCTGTGCTACATGTGGTGGAGTAACAAAATTTTTAGGCAGAACCAATCTTTTTTATTAAGTAAGTGGATGACAATGGTTAAAAAGAGAACACATTTGCAGGAACTTCAGCTCCTGCTGAAGGTTAACAGCCTGTCTTGAAATCCTGCATTTCTTACTGCTGTGAAAAAAAAAGAATATCCCCATGCTTTCAGTGGGCAAAAGGTATATTTTGTGTGCAACAACAGACCTGAAGCAAAAAGACCTGAAGAAAAATTGCACATATATTTCTCTTTCCCCAAATGCTCTGCACTTTGTGGTAGTAATTTCTGCCATGGTGCCAAGCAGCACACATGCCAGCTCCTTTCCTCAGGCTGGGTAGCCCTGCTCTCCTGACAGTCTCACATGCTTCCTGTGCATTGAACTGTAAGGTGAAAGTGAAGGAACATCTGTAGATGGACAAATGGTATATACATGGTAACCTCCTCAGCTTTATTAGTGTTTCCATTTTGGAATAGAACTGTAATATATTCGGTATGGTGTGCAAGATAAGAGTATAAACTAAAGACTGGATTAAAACCCACATTTTACAAGGACTGTAGTTTTGACCTATTCAGTCAGTATCTTTGGAGTGCTTTAATTCTGTTTTAGATAAATAGACACAATTTTAAGATTCCCTTCTACAAACTAACAAAAAATAAATGGTGTGTAAACACTGCCATTTCTTTGTGTCCAAAAGTCTCTATCTAATTAAAGTCCAAAGTTTTTTCATGATTGAAAATATTTTGTCTCAATAAAATAATATCACCTTGTTTAGTCCTTTAAGATTGTTTCATTTCCAACAAAGCAATATAATTACTTCCTATTTAACAAAGGTGAGATTTTTCAAGGTAGTTATTGCCATGTATTTTATTTGCCAGAGATTTTTTCATGCTCTTGCAAAGTGAATGACAGGACCAAAACTGTAACACACTGATGGAGAGGAGTAAACTGCTTCATCAAGAGCTCCTACCTTCCTCTTCCCCAGCACAATTCCAGCCACCTCAGTCATAATAAATCAACTCTGGGCTCATTTCAGCAACAGTGAACAATAAATCACAATAATTCTCCTACTGTTCAGAGAGATTTCCATTCTTAGGAGATTTTTAATCACAGCAGAGAGGCAAGAGTGTTAATGAGGTCTATAAATTGCCTTAAAGGAGGGTAATTATGTCCAGTGTTGTAATAAAGCCTGAGACAGCTAATATCATTAAAGCAATTACACACTTTCTTAGATTGTGAAGATAAATTAGAATTAAAATATTACTGTAAACAAGGGGACTATTTATTATTAAGCAATTAATTAAACAGTGGACTCAACTAATATTGCATTGGCTTAAACAGGTTCCAAGAACTCCATTCAGGTTTTTAAAGCAACAACGAGGCTACATATCACAAGTAGATTGTTATTACATTATCATCACATGAATCAATGAGTAACATCTTTACTTGCACTCTTAATTAGATTCTGTGTCATGCAATTATTATAATTTGTTCTTAACCGGCTTCTGCTCATCTTTTTTTTTTTTTTTTTTTCCATCTCTTTTAATATTGCTATTACCTTACTATTACCTTACAGCTTTATGGTCTCCATTTCTAAAAACAAAAGAATCTCATCATGAGAAATAACTATATTCATCACAAAAACATTAGCACCAAACGATCTTCTCATTATCAATGTCATAAAATCTGAAGAGAAAAGGAACTAATAAAGATTTAGACTCTTCTTTTTTAAGCTATATGCAGTGGTGCCCACAGACATAAGCTGAATCAAAACCTCAATATTGAGTACCTAACTACCATAGGTTTGTGTCCAAAATCCAAATAAAATGTCTTTTTCTGATCCTATACTTAATTGGTACCAAATAATGTACTACTCCTTTCAGTATCAAAGTAGGGGGAAAGTGATAAATATTATTTTAGCTTGTAGCTTTGTGTTTAGGACACTGTTTTAGGGTGAAAATACAACATTTGGCCTTCAACAGTCTAAGGATGGCATAAAATGCAATTTACCTGGTAGGTGATTTACTTAACTCCATACTAGTTACAAAGTGTTTCATTGTGAGAAGCAGAGAGCTAGGAGATGCAAAGGTCTAAGAATCCAGAAGACTGAAGTTTGTGGGCTACTTTGGAAAAAAAGATCAAGGTAAAGACTACAAAAGCAACATGTTATATGAATTCCCTTCTGAGGCTCCTAACTTCCGACTTGCACTGTTTGGAGAGTACAGAAAGGTGCTCTCTGAGCTCAATGTCTCTAAAAGCACCCAGAATTCAAGCCCATAACTCTGAAGAAAAAAGAACAGGTATTTTCAGAAAATACCCGTGGCCTGAGTTAAACAATGGCTATCTGCTATTTTTTTTTTCACCCTTTATTTGCCAAGGACATACCCAGGTCTGACAATCTATCAGAAGATTTAAATTTTTTAGCTGTTTTCAATTTTTTTTTTTTATATATACAAAGTAAGCAGGGCTGTGGCTGCCTTTTCTATTCTCAGTTTCCAAACTTCATTTTATTTTTATTATAAAAATAAATAAATTCCCTTTTGAGCTGAGATCAACATTTCGTTCCATAACAGTATTCAATAGTGCTTTTACAGTCTATAACAAAAGGATTATATAAAAAAGATGGTAATTTATCTAGGACTATATAGCTATCAATATAATTTTAATAAAAAGTAGTTTTTAAACAATTGCCACAAGATGCAGTCAAAGGAATAATGTTTGGAATGGAAAGTTATAGCTTGCAACAGCTATTCCTTAAAGACATTAAATAAAGACATTCCTTAAAGACATTTAGTAAAAGCAAAGGAAAGGTCTACATCTATCTCACCTAATGTAAGGCCCTTAAAGTGAGGTACCAAGGAAACTAGGAACTCTCTGTAAATCATGGGGTGAAATACATTTACAGAGTCACAGAATGGTTAAGGTAGGAAGGGACCTTCAGAGATCATCTAGTCCAACCTTCCTGCTCAAGCAGGGACGCCTGGAGCATGTGGCACAGGGCGGCATCCAGGCGGGTTTTGAAGACCTCCAGAGAAGGAGACTCCACAACCTCCCTGGGCAGCCTATTCCAGGGCTCTGTCACCCTCACAGTAAAAAATTTACATTTAGAAGTAGATGATTTCCTAACTTTCTGTATTCATTGTCTATAGAACTGAATAACATAAATGTAAATTGCAATGTAATGTAATGTAAAAGTTTAGAACCTCAGCAAAAAAGGAATGAATATGGCTCTAAATAACCAAATCAAGAGGAATCTAATTTCAACCCCAAAGTGTTTTCTCAACAGCAAAGAAAAACATGTGAGAGAAATCCTCTATTTAAATTTATATTAAAAAGTGTATATTTTTATTTGATTTTCCAGAATTGCAGTGAAGCAAAATAGAGCAAATTTCAGAAGAATGGAAGAAATGTTTTAAATATATATTTCTTTTACTGTTAAATACAGAAAAAATAAATATAATCTGATTAGCAAGGTGGACTAATAGGTGCTACTAATAGTGCTTGGCATCTCTACCACTATGAAGCTAATTCTGGTTTTTAGCTCCTTTACCTGTATATGTGAAAGGCTAGTTTCTCCCCAATCATGTGACACAGAAATATTTTCCTGCGTCACATAACCCAAATAGACAGTTGCACTACAAGGCTGCCAAGCTATTCAAACTGTTTGCCAGGTCTTCCGTCTTTTCTGTGGACTTCTTCCACCTCTAAGTCAGGACTTTCAAGCCTCTCCCCAACATACTTTTTTTTTTTTTTTTTTGCATTTTAGATGTCACCATTCATTACATCCATCCATGAACTGATAAACAGACCCTACACGGTCCTCTTCCCATTGGTGTATATCTATTTTCCTTAGATTTCAAGAGATATGAATATCAGGGTGTGGGCATTCTTAAGCATACATAAGCACACTTAAAATGCTAAATTTATGAAGGAGATAATGTACAGTGCCTGCCAAAAATGCAAGGTGACTGGACTCGGTAACTCTGAATATCCCTCCCATTGCTGTATTCTTAAGACTAAAATATGGACATTTTTATCAACTGAAAAGTTTTTTTTTTTTTTTATGCAAGAACTATGCCTGAAAATGTTTTCTGGGTGTTTAATCAGAAGCAATTTTGAACATCTGTGTGACATGTTTCTTCTTAGTCACTTCCTGCAGTGTGAGAATGGCTCATGTTCTAAACTTTAAATCTTCATGTTCTGTGGCCATGAATTACAGAAAGTCATTGCACTCTTCATGAAAATTGTTTTCATTGTCTACACATACTTTAACTATATTTTCTACTTTTAACTATTAATACATATAATATTAATGAAGAGAAGATATAGATAGTCTATGCCATTTAATCATCATTTACAAAATCTTTTTACTGTATGAGAAGGAAGGAAAGAAAAAAAAATGGAATTTGTATTATGGAATTAGACATATTTTTCAGGAAAAAATGCAAGCTATTAAGCTAAAATCCACTGGAAAATAATAGCACAGACTAAAATGATCATATAAAATAATATAAAGATGATCATATAAAATGATATAAAGTCGCTGATGTGTGCTTAATATTTAAGACATACTGCAGGGGTAAGCAATAACTGAATGTCATCTATGTATTAATGAGTAGTTATGAAGTAATTACTTCATACCACCTCAAAACCTAAAAATCTTGTATTCTTTTAAAAGGTCATTTAAAATATTTTATTTATTAAATTATTAAAGCATCACTATTAATCATTATTAATTTCACACTACTATTAATTTTATATTATTATGTGTATTATCAATATTTATAATTAAAATATTAATAGAGTAATAGTTATTAAATTTATTATATAAATTCTGGATTAAGGATGTCATCGGGTAACTTCTCAGCTTGGTTTGACCCATGGACTGTTATCTTTTGACGGTCCTACATGTGGGAGGAGAGGAAGCAGCAATGAGTAGTCTGAGGGCAATCAAAAGGGTCTTTAGGGAATTGGAGTGGACGATCAGAAACTTAGATACGCATGTCATTTTTTGTTCCATTCTTCCTGGTGCTGCCAGCAGTATAGAAAGGAATAGCAGGATATTGTCCATCCTGCTGGTGTCCATGGCTGGTGGACACCAGCGGGATGTGGTGGTGGTGGCTGGTGTCATTGCCACAATTTTGTTTTTCTCAGTAACAGGAAGCCTCACGTGGCACCAGGCATGATGGTATCCAATGGGATCCATCTTTCTCAAAGTGGGAGGAGAGTGCTGGGTTGGGAGCTAGCTGGGCTCATCGAGAGGGCTTTAAACTAGATTCAAGGCTGGAGGGGTGTATCAATGGGGTAGCATATGAGATGGTAGCTGACAGCCTGCTACATCACCCACAGCAGCCTAATACCGTAGCCTGTGCAGGGCGCTCTGGACTGAAGAGGCTAAATGGCAAAATATGAGAGCTTCTGGATGCCCACATGGTCAGGTTGCAGCTGCCTTGACAAGAATGAGAGGCATACTGGGAGTCCAACTCAAATGCCAACTCCCCAATGCAGGCAGCATGGGGAGTAAACAAGAGGAACTGGAGAGGAGTGTGCGGTTGCAGGGCCATCATCTCATTGCAGTTACTGAGACATGGTGGGACAGCTCCCATGACTGGAATGTGGCCATGGAGGGCAATAGGCTTTTCAGGAAGGACAGGCCAGGAAGGCAAGTTGGCGAAGTTGCTCTTTATGTGAGAAAGCAACTGGAATGTATGCTACTCAGCATAGGGGAGGATGGAGCACAGGTCGAGAACCTGTAGATCAGGATTAAAGAGCAGGCCAACAGGGATGACACTGTGGTGGGAATTTACTACAGGCCTCCTGACCAGAATGAGGATGTGGATGAGGCCTTGTACAGGAGCAAGAAGCCTCCCGACCACAGGCCCTGGTCCCCCTGGAGGGACTTCAACCACCCTGCTGTCTGTTGGGATAGTTCTTGTATAAAAGAACTTTTTAGCTGATGAATTTTCAGAGTTACTGAGGAGGCTGAGTTACTCTGGATGTCCTCAAAACCCGCCTGGATGCCATCCTGTGCCACATGCTCTAGGTGTCCATCCCAATGGGGTCCATCTTTCTCAAAGGGGGAAGAGGGCCCTGGGTCAGGAGCTAGCTGGGCTCATCATGAGGCTTTAAACTAGATTCGAGGGGGGTATCCGTGGGGTGGCAAATGAGATGGTGCCTGATGGCCCATCACACCATCCACAGCAATCTAGAGCTGTGGCCTGTGAAGGGTCCTCTAGGACTCTAGAGGCCATAGGGCAAAATAGACAAATTTCTGTGAGCCCACACAGTCAGGCAGCAGCTGTCCCGACTAGGAGGAGAGGCACATTGGGAGCCCCGCTCAAATGCCTCTACATAAACGCACGCAGCATGGGGAATAAACAAGAGGAGCTGGAGATGCACGTGCGGCTACAGGGCCATGATCTCATCGCAATTACTGAGACATGGTGGGACAGCTCCCATGACTGGAATGTGGCCATGAAGGGCTATAGGCTTTTCAGGAGGGACAGTGCAGGAAGGCGAGGTGGCGGAGTTGCTCTTTATGTGAGGGAACAACTGGAATGCTTAGAGCTCAGCATAGGGGAGAATGGAAAGCGAGTAGAGAGCCTGTGGGTGAGGATAAAGGGGCAAGCCAGCAGGGGCGACACAGTAGTGGGAGTTTATTACAGGCCTCCTGACCAGGACGAGGAAGTGGACGAAGCCTTCTATGGGCAGCTGCGGGAAGCCTCCCGATCACAGGCCCTGGTCCTCCTGGGGGACTTCAACCACCCTGATATCTGCTGGGAAAACCACAGAGCCAGGAACAGACAGTCCAGGAGGTTCCTGCAGAACATTGCAGATAACTTCTTGACGCAGGTGGTTCAGGAGCCAACAAGGGGGGGAGCGCTGCTAGACCTGATACTAACAAACAGAGATGGTCTAGTGGAAAATGTGAGGGTTGGGGGCATTCTGGGCTGCAGCGACCACGAGATGTTGGAATTCACGATCCGGCGTGGAGGAGATGGGGCGAGAAGTAGAATAGCTACCCTGGACTTCAAGAGAGCCAACTTCGACGTCTTCAGGGAGCTCCTTGGCGCAGTCCCCTGGGTCAGGGTCCTAGAAGGAAAGGGGGTCCAGGAGAGCTGGCTGATATTCAAGCGCCACTTCCTCCAAGCTCAGGATCGGTGTATCCCCACAAAAAAGAAGTCGAGTAAGCGGGGCAGGAGACCTGTATGGATGGGTAACGAATTGCTGGGCAAAGTGAGTGAGAAAGAAAGGAAGAAGGGACAGGCCACGTGGGAGGAATACAGGCACATTGTCAGAGAGTGTAGATGCGAAACAAGGAAGGCCAAAGCCCGGCTGGAATTAGAGTTGGCGAGGCAAGTCAGAGACAACAGGAAGCGTTTCTATAAGTATGTCAATAGCAAGAGGAAGACGAGGGAAAATGTTAGTGCACTGCTGAATGGGGAAGGGGCCTTGGTGACGGAGGATGCCGAGAAGGCAGAGTTACTAAATGCCTTCTTTGCCTCTGTCTTTACTGCTAAGACGACCCCCCATGAACTGAAGGGCACAAAKGGAAGAGATGTAAATGGGCTAGAGGAAGACCTTCCACAGGTTGAGAAGGATTGGGTTAGGGATCACTTAGGCAAACTGGCCTCTCAAAAATCTATGGGCCCAGATGGGATGCACCCAAGAGTGCTGAGGGAACTGGCCGAGGTTATTGCTCAGCCTCTCTCCATCATCTTTGAGAGGTCCTGGAGAGCAGGGGAGGTGCCCGAGGACTGGAAGAGAGCCAACGTCACTCCAGTCTTCAAAAAGGGCAAGAGGGAGGAGCCGGGCAATTACAGGCCGGTCAGCCTCACCTCTGTCCCTGGAAAGGTGATGGAGCAGTTCATCCTAGAGAGAATCTCCGGGCATATGGAGGAGAAGAAGCTGCTGAGGAGCAGTCAGCATGGATTCACCAAGGGGAAGTCATGTCTGACGAACCTCATAGCCTTCTATGATGGGGTGACAGGCTGGCTGGACGAGGGGAGAGCCGTGGATGTTGTCTACCTTGACTTCAGCAAGGCTTTTGACACTGTCTGCCATAACATCCTCATACGGAAGCTCTGGGAGAGTGGACTAGACGAGCGCACGGTGCAGTGGATCGAGGGCTGGCTGGATGGCAGAGCTCAGAGGGTGGTGATAAATGGGGCCGAGTCCAGTTGGAGGCCTGTGGCCAGTGGTGTCCCCCAGGGGTCAGTACTGGGCCCGGTGCTGTTCAACCTGTTCATCAATGACCTGGACAAGGGCACGGAATGCACCCTGAGCAAGCCTGCAGATGACACCAAGCTGGGTGGAGTGGCCGACACTCCGGAGGGCTGTGCTGCCATCCAGAGGGACCTGGACAGGCTGGTGAGTTGGGCAGAGAGGAACCTCATGAGGTTCAATAAGGACAAGTGCAGGTCCTGCACCTGGGGAGGAATAACCCCAGGCATTAGTACAGATTAGGGGTCGACCTGCTGGAAAGCACCTCCACGGAGAGGGACCTGGGAGTCATGGTTGACACCAAGTTAACCATGAGTGAGCAGTGTGCCCTCGTGGCCAAGAAGGCCAATGGCATCCTGGCCTGCATCAGGAGGAGTGTTGCCAGCAGGTCAAGGGAGGTGATTCTGCCCCTCTACTCAGCTCTGGTGAGGCCGCACCTGGAGTATTGTGTTCAGTTCTGGGCACCCCAGTATAGGAGGGACGTGGAGCTTCTCGAGAGGGTCCAGAGAAGGGCAGCCAGGATGATTAAGGGAATGGAACATCTCTCGTATGAAGAGAGGCTGAGTGAGCTGGGCCTGTTTTCTCTGGAGAAGAGACGGCTCAGAGGGGATATGAGTAATATGTATAAGTTCAGGAAGGGAGAATGCAGGGAGGAAGGGGACAAGCTGTTCTCACTGGTGTCTAGCAATAGGACGAGGGGTAATGGCCACAAGCTGAAACACAGGAAGTTCTGTCTCCAGGTGAGGAGCAACTTCTTTACTGTGAGGGTGACAGATCAGTGGAACAGGCTGCCCGGGGAGGTTGTGGAGTCTCCTACTCTGGAGGTCTTCAAAACCCACCTGGATGCCACCCTGTGCCACATGCTGTAGGTGTCCCTGCTTGAGCAGGAAAGTTGGACTAGATGATCTCTAGAGGTCCCTTCCTACCTTTACTAGTCTGTGATTCTTTGAAATAGAAATGGTAGGGTTTACAGTTCTCAGGTGGTAGAGAGACCACCTTATTTTTTTCTGAAATAACTACATTAAAAATGGGAAATTCAGTGTCCAGAAAAAAATACTACCTAAGATTTTCCAAAATAAATCTAGTAATTTATCTACCTTGTTGTGTGTCCTGCCAAAAGTAATTACCAGTACCATGTAGTGTACTCCTAGGGGAGGGTGGGAAGAAAGAAAGGATGAACAAACAAAAAATATCTTGGCTCAAAACCTACTATATTGACCTACAAACATTTGGTTAGATCCAGAGCGATGTATTGTAAGTTTCAATTGATGTTAAGATGTCTCTTTTTTTAGTTTACATAACTTGTGTTAACTAATCTATGGCTACTTATGGCTACATACAATCTATAACAAAAAATGTGTGATCAAATAAACTGCCTATTTCTACTTCAATATATCTTCAATGATAGCCATGCTAAGAATTCATTTCAGTGGTTTTCTGCTGCCAGACATGGACCTAGTCTAGTGTTCACTTTGTCCAAATGGATGCTCAGCAGTAGTTTTCCTGATTATTAATTTCTACTCTGTGATATATCAGATGCCCCTTTCTTCTCATCCCATTTATATTCTGGCAGATGGGTACACCAACAGTATCATTCATTCTCATATGCACACAGCACCAAAGCAATTACTGCTACAATCAGGTATATTATTCATAGTGCTATGAAAAGCTCCTATTCTGTTAGAGAGGTAATGATTACTTGAAAAGACTAAAGTTTAAGAATGTTCTGTTAACAGATTACCTGATAGAAATCTTGATTAAAGGCTGAATGCTAGATCCACATTTGGTACTTGTCTGCACAGCTCTACTTAAATCAACCCTAGGGAGGGCTCTAACACACCTGAGGAAGAAGTGCAGCCCCTTCAAGGCAGACTCTTTGATGTCTGATCATATGAGAAACTTGCATGAGTTTTCAATTGCCTCTAACAATGCAGCTAAATCCCCCAAAATGGCAGCTACAGATTTTTTTTTAAAAAAAACGTTATTACCGAAAATGAGCCTGAATTACACAGTTGAAACCTGGACATAGAGGCAATGGTTCCAGAATAACTGTTTTTTTGAATACAGTGTTTTTTTTTTTTTTTTTTTTTTTGAGTAAGTTTTAAGGAAAGGAGGAACTAGATCATTGAATTTTAGAGAATATAGTATCTCAAAGATCAGCCAAATTTGGGTACCCAGCTTTGGTCTTTTCCACTTCTGTGTCTGTAACATAACACTGAAAATCTAGAGGGATCTGAACCATATCCTGACTGTGACCACGAGCCACAGTAAGATCCCCTGAGGTGTCTGGATCTGGCAGTGTTGAATGTCAGATTCTTAAAGGACTGTATTTGAATTCTTAGTGAGCTATATTCACAGCTTTATTTTTGGCTGGTATGTTCTGATATGAGAATAAATGACAATGTAATGGAGAGCTGGACAGATTCTTAACTTGCTATATTTGATTCTAAATTGTAAACATCTTAAAATTTCAGAACCATAAGGCAAGATAAGTATTTCTTGAACAAAAGATAGCACTATTTCTTTGTTTCAAGTCAGGATTAAATTATAATTCCAATGAATGTTTGACATACACCAATTCTTTTTACCTGCCATCTTTCACTAATTTTTTTTTTCAGGAAGCTATTGACATAGAATGGTTGTTGTTTACCAGAATTAATTTAGAAATCTAGACTTAGAAAGGCGTGTGTATGCATTTATGTGAAAGAGGGAAAAAGATCCCCTTACCAATTTTAAACAGAAACATTTTCAAAGTTGACCATGCTCCTTTCTGCTCTAGTGAACTCAAGAGGAAGTGCTTGAATTTTCCATTTTTCCTTCTTTTTCTCTTACGATGGGGAATTGAAGAGACATAAATCATTTTTGTGTACTTTTATGCATCTTATTGGTCAATGCCAAGAGAGTTTCAGAAGACATAAATCATTTTTTGAGTATTGATACTGTTTATTTTTGCAAGTCCAGAATTTTGTACAAGTTTTACTTGGTGACCTTCAAGCAAATGTGAAGTAGCAGACACTGTTCCCTCATGCAGGAAATATAAATAAATATACAGTGAGGTCCTGGAGATGCAAATATTTTGAAACACTGAATTGGACTACTCATGAGGAAACTTATGTATATGTTGATAGAGATAAGAACACGGAGCTATTTGTTTGCCTCTCACTTTTCCAAATACCATGGTTTAGTCAGTATATGCTGGACATTTCCATGATTTGGAAGCAGCAGAAATGAAAAAAAAAAAAGATCTTTTGTGCAGAACTCTACACAAGGCCATGTTGCAAATCTGTTTTTCAGTTACCTTCTAATTCATTGCAACTCTGAATACTCATAAACTGAGATTATTAGTCTGTCACACCAATAAGAAACAGTGTGCACCACTGACTACTGTGCTTATGGATCATGAAGGAGACTATTATTTTTCTTCCCATAGATTTCTTCTTTACATATAAATGTTCAGATGTGAAAATGGCTGACACTGACATTACTGAACTTCTGAACTCTTGTCTATTTTGCACCAAATTTTGATCGTGATGCAGTAGCCCCACTGTGCAGGTATTGAAGAAGACTTCTTCAGTTCCCAGGTGGTCTCATAGCTTATTTAGTCTACTGGTCTTATTTAGCTTCCAGGGAACTGAGAGCAAACTTCATCCACAGGAAAAAACATGTGGGAAGCAACTGAGTGGCCACTAGCCAGGGAGATCTAAAGAGCTATAGAGCTCCTGAGTGTAATTTACTGAAGACAACTCCCAATGGTTTATACTAAAATTCTTTGTTTAACCCTAATTATTGCTGAAATCACAGATTTTACATAGCTGAATGCTGCTGCAGCTATTATTAACATCATTATTATTTTAAAACACCAAGGGTATGACATAGTGCTGTAGAAAGGATGCTGAACATTTTGTATAGTCCTTATAGATTTTGTATAGTCCTTAATCCCAGTATTTTAGGATAGGAGTGATCTTATTTAGGTACTTTAATGAAATAGGCAAATTTTCAACATGTCTCAGTGGGAGCTGCAGATTGCTGTCATAGACACTGGAAATATGGTAACTTTTGTGTGGGAAAATCCATAGAAAATCGGGTCCTCTAAGAAATGACCACTAAATTTCCAATCCTGTATTTCTCTGAGAAACTTGGAGTTATTATGCAAGCAAGAAGTTTGAAAATCAAAGATCAAATACATGTACAAATGTTTCTTGTTCTGGATCTGTTTGCTCTCTCTCTGCCATGGTTATTCTTGCAAAGTTATTCCAGCAACAGCCACCCTGCAGGGTTCCATTAGGACTTCCCTTCACCACTGTTACATTTAAAGCATCTAGTATCTTAGGCTGAGGGGAGTGTGGCAGGGTTACGCACAATGAGTAAAAGCACAAGGTTTAAATACGAAGGACAACAAAGACCTGGGAGAAAAAAAAAAAAAAANAAAAAAAAAAAAAAAAAAAAAAAGACACATTCAGAAATATGTCTGCTGGAAATTTCCTGAGAAGAAGAGATGCTTAGCACTTCACTCAGGGCCACTGAGGAAAACTGAAAGTAAAAATCTAGTATAAGAAGCAAACCTGACTAACTGCTCTTTTGTTTCCCTTTCTGTGTCCTCAAAGGCCAGTTGTGGCATAAAGCAGGTTGCTTTAATGCTCACTTGGAAGGTCAGAAGCAAAAGAATAATAAATAATACCGTATCTCTTCTTATAAAGAATCAAACCCCTTAAAGTATTGTAAAAAATTATTTGATTAATGTTCATAAAAGTCATGTAAATCAGACTACAAAGTAACGAAAAACTCACATTTTACATATGCTGTGTGATTTGTTCTGTGCCACAGTGGAAAAGTTTGAATTAGGAAAACAAAATCTTCCTTCTATTATACTCTGTCACCTTCTGTGCAGTTCATTGTATGAAATAATGCTATATTTTGAAGTTCATAAACTTTAAAAGCCTTATCAGGTAATGACACTCTTCTAAATCGATAAAAATGTTCTTTTTTATTGCTAATATGGCATTGAGTCTGGATTTGGACTTCTAAACACTCCGGATTCAGCTTTTTGAGTGGAATGGTCCATAAGGTAGCTCAGATTATGACCATACTGTGCAGCTTAGCTAACATCAGAAAACAGAAAAAGAGACTATTACAAGTTCTGCTGGTAGTTCTGGTTACATCCCTTATGGGGCTATTTCTTCGAGACATCAGGAATTTATTTAAGAACTTCCCCTTCCCTACTTTTTTTTTTCCTCATTGTTTTCTATTCCCATAAGGACTCTTATTAATGCTACTACAGTTATAAGCCTTTCTTTTCTCATTTGCCTTCCAAAGCTTTGTCTTCTCAAGTCTGCTTGGTATATATCTCATTACACCTTTGTGTACTGAAATTAAGGAATGATAGATCACAGAAAGCTCATAAAATGCTACATTGCCTGCTTTTCACAAGGCATAATGTGTGGTATATTCATTCAGGAATAACATCAGCTTTGAATGTCAACCTTTACTGTTGTAGGAAAGAGATTTCAACAGGTTATTTTTATTATCATTATTCAGAGGAGCTTCTTTTTTTTTTTTTTTCTTTCCCCTTGCTTCTCTTCAAGTTATGGTTCTGTTTCCTAAGTAATAATAAATTCTTTGCTTCTCTTCAGGAACTTCTAGCACCTCACATTTGAAACATTTACGATAGAGATATGTGAACCTATGTGGCTAAAATAAACAAGACTATCTACTGTTATCAACTGAGAAAAGGTTTCCGACTTTCTTACTGCATTACTTTTCATTTTTGAAATGATAGTGCACATTCAGGCTCAGAATCTGCAGATTTATTGTAATAAAAAGTGCATCCAGCCCTGAAAACAGCCATTATTTCTAGTGATATTTCCCAACTACCCCTGGGAAGAAATTTGACAGGAAAGTTTCTGTAGTATTTCCACTTCAATACTGAAGGCCCACAATACCCCAAACAAGCATCAGATAAAAGATTTTTTTCTTTTTGTGAGATATCTAACAAAAAAGAAAAAAGCCATTGTAGTAAACAAAAATAAGGATATTGTGAAGAGTCTAAACAGAAGGAAAAGGGAAAAAAGTTAAAAGAAAAAAAGAAAAAGGCAAAAAAAGTCTGATTACATCTGTAGCTACTAAAAACAAAGGAATATTTTTTACATTATTAGGCATAGGCATGCAAGAATAAATTTCCCTAAACTGCTGTTCCAACTTCACAGATTCACAGATTCACAGAATATTTAAGGTTGGAAGGGACCTCTACAGATCATCTAGTCCAACCTTCCTGCTCAAGCAGGCACACCTAGAGCATGTGGCACAGGGTGGCACCCAGGCGGGTTTTGAAGACCTCCAGAGTAGGAGACTCCACAACCTCCCTGGGCAGCCTGTTCCACTGCTCTGTCACCCTCACAGTAAAGAAGTTGCTCCTCACCTGGAGACAGAACTTCCTGTGTTTCAGCTTGTGGCCATTACCCCTCGTCCTGTCACTGGCCACCAGTGAGAACAGCTTGTCCCCTTCCTCCCTGCATTCTCCCTTCCTGAACTTATACATATTACTCATATCCCCTCTGAGCCGTCTCTTCTCCAGAGAAAACAGGCCCAGCTCACTCAGCCTCTCTTCATACGAGAGATGTTCCATTCCCTTAATCATCCTGGCTGCCCTTCTCTGGACCCTCTCGAGAAGCTCCACGTCCCTCCTATACTGGGGTGCCCAGAACTGAACACAATACTCCAGGTGCGGCCTCACCAGAGCTGAGTAGAGGGGCAGAATCACCTCCCTTGACCTGCTGGCAACACTCCTCCTGATGCAGGCCAGGATGCCATTGGCCTTCTTGGCCACGAGGGCACACTGCTCACTCATGGTTAACTTGGTGTCAACCATGACTCCCAGGTCCCTCTCCGTGGAGGTGCTTTCCAGCAGGTCGACCCCTAATCTGTACTAATGCCTGGGGTTATTCCTCCCCAGGTGCAGGACCTGCACTTGTCCTTATTGAACCTCATGAGGTTCCTCTCTGCCCAACTCACCAGCCTGTCCAGGTCCCTCTGGATGGCAGCACAGCCCTCCGGAGTGTCGGCCACTCCACCCAGCTTGGTGTCATCTGCAGGCTTGCTCAGGGTGCATTCCGTGCCCTTGTCCAGGTCATTGATGAACAGGTTGAACAGCACCGGGCCCAGTACTGACCCCTGGGGGACACCACTGGCCACAGGCCTCCAACTGGACTCGGCCCCATTTATCACCACCCTCTGAGCTCTGCCATCCAGCCAGCCCTCGATCCACTGCACCGTGCGCTCGTCTAGTCCACTCTCCCAGAGCTTCCGTATGAGGATGTTATGGCAGACAGTGTCAAAAGCCTTGCTGAAGTCAAGGTAGACAACATCCACGGCTCTCCCCTCGTCCAGCCAGCCTGTCACCCCATCATAGAAGGCTATGAGGTTCGTCAGACATGACTTCCCCTTGGTGAATCCATGCTGACTGCTCCTCAGCAGCTTCTTCTCCTCCATATGCCCGGAGATTCTCTCTAGGATGAACTGCTCCATCACCTTTCCAGGGACAGAGGTGAGGCTGACCGGCCTGTAATTGCCCGGCTCCTCCCTCTTGCCCTTTTTGAAGACTGGAGTGACGTTGGCTCTCTTCCAGTCCTCGGGCACCTCCCCTGCTCTCCAGGACCTCTCAAAGATGATGGAGAGAGGCTGAGCAATAACCTCGGCCAGTTCCCTCAGCACTCTTGGGTGCATCCCATCTGGGCCCATAGATTTTTGAGAGGCCAGTTTGCCTAAGTGATCCCTAACCCAATCCTTCTCAACCTGTGGAAGGTCTTCCTCTAGCCCATTTACATCTCTTCCATTTGTGCCCTGCAGTTCATGGGGGGTCGTCTTAGCAGTAAAGACAGAGGCAAAGAAGGCATTTAGTAACTCTGCCTTCTCGGCATCCTCCGTCACCAAGGCCCCTTCCCCATTCAGCAGTGCACTAACATTTTCCCTCGTCTTCCTCTTGCTATTGACATACTTATAGAAACGCTTCCTGTTGTCTCTGACTTGCCTCGCCAACTCTAATTCCAGCCGGGCTTTGGCCTTCCTCGTTTCGCATCTGCAATCTCTGACAATGTGTCTGTATTCCTCCCACGTGGCCTGTCCCTTCTTCCACAAGCTGTACACCCTTTTTTTTCTCACTCACTTTGTCCAGTAATTCCTTACCCATCCATACAGTCTCCTGCCCCRCTTACTCGACTTCTTTTTTGTGGGGATACACCGATCCTGAGCTTGGAGGAAGTGGCGCTTGAATATCAGCCAGCTCTCCTGGACCCCCTTTCCTTCTAGGACCCTGACCCAGGGGACTGCTCCAAGGAGCTTCCTGAAGACGTCGAAGTTGGCTCTCTTGAAGTCCAGGGTAGCTATTCTACTTCTCGCCCCATCTCCTCCACGCCGGATCGTGAATTCCAACATCTCGTGGTCGCTGCAGCCCAGAATGCCCCCAACCCTCACATTTTCCACTAGACCATCTCTGTTTGTTAGTATTAGGTCTAGCAGCGCCCCTCCCCTTGTTGGCTCCTCAACCACCTGCGTCAAGAAGTTATCTGCAATGTTCTGCAGGAACCTCCTGGACTGTCTGTTCCTGGCTCTGTGGTTTTCCCAGCAGATATCAGGGTGGTTGAAGTCCCCCAGGAGGACCAGGGCCTGTGATCGGGAGGCTTCCCGCAGCTGCCCATAGAAGGCTTCATCCACTTCCTCGTCCTGGTCAGGAGGCCTGTAGTAAACTCCCACCACTGTGTCGCCCCTGCTGGCTAGCCCCTTTATCCTCACCCACAGGCTCTCTACTCACGTTACATTCTCCCCTATGCTGAGCTCTATGCATTCCAGTTGTTCCCTCACATAAAGAGCAACTCCGCCACCTCGCCTTCCTGCMCTGTCCCTCCTGAAAAGCCTATAGCCCTCCATGGCCACATTCCAGTCATGGGAGCTGTCCCACCACGTCTCAGTAATTGCGATGAGATCATGGCCCTGTAGSTGCACGTGCATCTCCAGYTCCTCTTGTTTATTCCCCATGCTGCGTGCGTTTATGTAGAGGCATTTGAGTGGGGCTCCCAATGTGCCTCTCCTCCTTGTCGGGACAGCCGCAGCCTGACTGTGCAGGCTCACAGAAGTTTGCCTATTTTGCCCTATGGCCTCTAGAGTCCTAGAGGACCCTTCACAGGCCACAGCTCTAGATTGCTGTGGATGGTGTGATGGGCCATCAGGCACCATCTCATTTGCCACCCCACGGATACCTCCCTCCCCCCTCGAATCTAGTTTAAAGTCCTTCCCCCTTGGTCATGGCTAGTGGAATTAAAAGCAATCAACTGAGTAATAGATTTTAAATTTGACAAAAATAATTTGAAAATGTAAAATGAAAAAATGGTGAAAAGACTTGACCTGCCTGTAACTGTCTGCTATCTCATTGAAAGAATAGAGGCAGCTCAAGGTAGAAATGCCAAAACTCCAGAGTAACATGCTTGCAAGCTGGGCTCCAAGTAGTCTGTTGATCTTGCTTCCCAAAGCTTTTAGGTTCAGGGGTAAAAAAATTTTCTTCACTTGAAGGTATTATATGAACATAAATCCAAGCAAAACCTACCACTCTAGGACTCTTATCTTCTGTTTATATATTGTCTGGTCATCATGACTCTATAAAACAGAAAATTTCTTTAAGGGACAAAGACAATAAAAGCACATAGATGCAAATCCAAGAAAATCCTACTGCAGCCCTTCTCAAGCTTCAGTTATAAAGGAAACATCCTAACAAATCAAACAAGCTCTAATACATGTTTGCTAGCTTTTATTGTTTTCCTGAGTGTTTGAATCTTATTGAGATTATGCTGGAATTCACTAGAGGAGTGTAGCAGAATCAAATTACATGCAACTTCACTGAGAACCAACTAGCACTTCATCATAACAAAGGCCCTGTAGAGTAAAAGATGCTTTCCATCCTATTTGGGGTTGTGCATGCAGAAACTATGCTCTAGAACATCTACAATACCTCTTGATCTCTGAAGGCTATCCATTATTTTCTAACGCATTTGGTCTCTGGTATTTGAAGAGCTCTATTCTTGCAAGCCATCCGGATCTACCAGCCAACACAGTTCCCCTTACTTCATCCCCATTATTTAGTTTATGGCCCACTAAAGAAGTGAAGATGTAACCCTTGTATATATATTTAGGAACTAACAGGTCCTACACAAAGGTTTCCAAGGCTGAGATTTTAAAAAGCTGCCACCTGTTTTGAAGTAGTTCAGTATTCTTTCTCAAATAGAGGGTTGTGGTCATTAATGTGCTTTGGAAGAGTTTTATGTAGTCAACCAGTTCTCATACTAGACATTGTCACAGAAGCAGAGGAACATTTTAGCTAGATCTTTAGCGAGAGCAAATGGATTGCCACCAGCTATTACAGATACTGAGCTGTTCAGTGGCTTTCAAAGGCACTTGCATTAGGAATTACCAACCTCACGCACCATTCTGAAGGAGAAAGAGCTGCTGCCATCAGTGAACTCTTCCCTTATTATCTCAAACACTTTCAGCCATCATGGGACTAGATATGAACCTTGAAAGAGGTTATGTTTATAAACAAAATAAAAAAAAAAGAGAGAAAAAAAATAAAATCTAGTCTTTGTCAAGAAAAGACAGAATTCCTGTGGTTTATAATATCAGCTGGTACTTTAGATGAGTAATAATTAAAGAATAGATAAAATTTGAAGAAGCTTTAAGGATGAATATTTGCAAATAACACAGGCTAAGAATCATACACATACACAAGACATTTTGTTTTTGTGAGAACTCAGCAGCCATTTAAGTTTATGTGTAATAGGAAGACATTGAAAATAAATAAAAAAATACAGACGCAAACTCCTCATAATTCAACACCACAAAATCCTTTAAAGAATAAATCACAGCAGCCAATTTTTGATCATGTGCAAATTTGTACAGCAAACCTGTAAACTTGTCATCCATTCTGGGATAATAAGTCTATTCTCTATTATATATTGAGATGCAAAATTATGATAAATGTTTTCATCAGCTATAAATATAAATATAAATATAAATATAAATATAAATATAAATATAAATATAAATATAAATATAAATATAAATATAAATATAAAATTCCCTTTCTACTTTTTCTTCCTTTTTTTTTTTTTCTCCTTTATATTTGAGATACAGTAAGTAGGACAAGTTGTTAAAAGAGTGTAACAAATAAATGTCATTTTTTCTAGCATGCAAATTTGTTTCCTGTCAATGTGAAAGAATGATGCAAGGGAGCATCTGGAGTCAAAGACACAGTCTCATACAGATTAAGTCAATGGTCCGTTTATTGCAGATTCCACCACACTTTTATACAGTAAGCCATAAGCCGCACCCCTGACCAATCATGATTTTACACACTCTCCTCTCGCCTCTGTCTTGCCACTGTCTCCGGGGCTGGCATCCAATCCCTTATAAGTTTATCTATAAGGTTCCAGATACAATACCTTTTTTGCCTAAAAACAAGTGTGCAACAGCTACTGTCCAATCAGCTTCATGGTCACGCAGCAGCCGGACAGCAGCCTTTGTTTTTTAACCGCTGATGGAACAAGTACACTGTCAGCCTTGAAGTTGGTTATCTACTAACAAGGCATCCTGCCTGCTAATAGGCACTGTACAGCTGTCCTTGGAGTGGGCCCCAACAAAAGAATATTGATTACTGAGCTGCAAGTGTTCACTCTTTCTCTTTTCAACATAGCTTTAACAAGACTTCTTTGATAGACTCCTTCATTGTGTAATTTATTGATAAAGGTTTCTAATTCCTTTGATCTAAATTTGAAACTTTATGACAACAAGTATTTTTCTGCTTCATCTCATGTTCTTTATAAATTTACAGTAATAGCTGTCTGCCTGGCACTCAGGAATTATTATTATTATTATTATTATTATGGCTTTTTGAGTTAGAAATTCTGGGATAAAAAAAAATGTATCAACAAAATAGGACTCCTTGCCCTCCCATTTTTTTGAGCCTGTTAAGCACAGAGGTTTCTTCACAGCCATGAAACTTACAGCTTCATTAAAGAAGTTCATTTTTTCTCTTTATGTCACAAAAAAATCCAGAAGCTGCAGCATCAAGCAGAACAACCAGGAGGAGTTTCACATTAAAGTTGATTTAACATTTAATTCCATAAAGATCAGTACATCATTACAGGGAAAGGAAATCAGAATTCCCATAGTTTCATGTTATGATTTTTTTTTTAATGCATTTAGCCTCTTTCTCTCCTATTCCCTCATCAAAGTCTCTCATTTTAAACTATTTGAAATAGAGATAAATACCTATGTCAGACAGGTATGAATATCCTATCTCAAATAAATAAGTATGTTTTGCTCATGAAAACAAATTTGATTGTAAAGAGACAGTTTAATTGCTTAATGAAAGTTCCTTTTTTTTCCTTTAAGTACTCTTTTCACAAAAACTTATTAAAAATATTCCTGTTCTACAGAGCAGATGAAAAACTATATTTGAATGCTAGTAGTCAGGTGAGAAAGTCTATTATTTTTGGTTTTGTCAGTAACCAGAAGGGAAGTTTTGGAGAAAAAAAATATTTTTTATCATTTTCAAATCTCTAGCAAAGGTCTGTCTAGAAATCAAAGCTTTTAAACGGCACATCATACAATTTCTTAAAACTTCTACATCCTGTATGTTATATAATGCTATAAATGGGTAGGATATTGCAGCACTAACCATCTTTTGTAGCTGGTAACCATCTTTTTCAAAAGCTCTCCGTTGACTTGGTTGAAGAGGTCCCTTTATGAGTTCCCATCAGTGTAAATCTCAGCACAAAGTGAAGCAGACTTTGCAGGTCTGCTTGCCTCCAAGGGATTTCTGCATACAAAACAACCAAAGAGAAAACAAATAAAAGCCCCACAAGCAATGAAGCCCTCTGAAGTGGTGAAAGGCAGATAAAGACAGTGCAATTGCTGATCCACTTCCATCTCTAAAGGCCAATTCAGGGTACAAGGGTGATGTGAAGTTTATTTTAAAGACCTCTAAAGATCGACTTTTTAGTCTAAAAATGGACCACTCCTAACTGTTTCTAAATGGAAAGAATAATAAGAAAGTAATAAAAATAGTAGTAATAAAAACACCAACACCACCAACAAAAAGCAACTCCTTTACAGGCCCGAAAGGCCAATATTATCTTTCTGGAGCAATAGGGAGGAAATTAAGATACCATATCAAGCAGAATCTGAAAGAAAATGGAGAGAAACAATTGAACAGTTAATGACATAGATTTGGACTAACATAACACAGAGAGCTGCACATTGAGACAGAGGTAAAGGGATAAAATATCTCAGAAAAATGCAGACATTGCTTTTAATTCACATTATACTATATTATATATAAAAAAAAGACTTTATAGCACCAGTAAAACAAATTTATATTCAAAAAAAAAGAAAATATTAAAATTTTAATATGCTTCCAAAAGCTTATTAGAAGAATGGAGATTTATCGAGAACATTAAATGCATTAGGCTCTGAAAAACAATTGCTTTCTTTTTATTTTTCCTAAAGATAAACTAGGAAAAAAATATCAAAGAGCGCAAAGTATTCTTATTAAATGGTAAACTAGATTAGGAAAAGGAGACTCCATTCATCTAATTTATAATGCTTAAATTACAGATGTGTTCAATTGAGCTAATGGTCCTACTGAGAACAATGGAAAGAAAGAGGCTCTTCTGAAGTGTTACCCACCTGTCCTGAGGGAGACCTTTACCATTATGGAACACTACTCATCAGCCCCACATGTTGGGCATCCATTGGTAACAAAGCTGAAAACAGCAGCTCTGTGTTTCTTTAAACTCAGGTTTATTAGCACTTCAGAATGTCTTAAGTAAGACATACTCATTTGTGTCACCAGAATAATTTGATTGCCCTTGGAAAGCATGAGCTTTTTTGCCCTAGACTATCTCAGTTTGCAACAACAGATTGGTTGATCATTCCTCTAGTGAGCCAAATGATTTTGCACATTATTTCAGGGCAGCACTCACTATTTATGCTTACGTTAACATCTTGACTTATGTTTCAGAATCTTAGAAGACTTTCCAGCACCTATTAGACACCAGTTCTAACCCAAATATAAAAGATGGAGGATCCTGCCAGTATCCTAGTTTTTGCATTTAAGTTCCTGTACAAGCATTTATCTCTACAGTACCATGTTTCATTGATGAAAATGAGAAAAAAAGGTAGGAAATTATCCTACCAACATCATAAACTCTTTAAATCCTTCCTGAGATGTACAAGCTCTCAGAGATAAATGATTTTCAGAAAAAAAGAAGTCTGTGGTTTTGCCTCCAAAACTACAAATAAATAAACTGCAGAGATGGTAATTGATTATAACATCATGGTGCTTGTACATTGTGAAAACTGGGTTCTGAGTCTCTGAGATGCCCAATTTTTATTTCAAAAAGCCTGACAACTTGCTGGGATGGTTCCAAATGGAAATAAGTTTGTAGCAAATTAAAGCTGCTATTTCAATTGCTACCCAAATTAAGAGTACCAGTAAGCCCTCGTTAATCATTAATATTACAGCACTCTTGATTTTGAAAGATCAAAACAAAACAAAAACCCCCACAAAACAAACACCTTAACCAGCACACATTTGCACTCATTTTTTCCCAGAGTCCTCATCTTCTCCCAGTTAAAAGTCCTTAATATATATTTCATAGATTTATATAGACTAAAATACTATCCTTCATCTCCATGCCCTTTTCTGAACAAGGAAATATGTGTAAATATCACAAACAAGTTTCATTTTTTTTTAGAGATTTTAATTCAGCATGAATTAAAGTATGATCACACAATCACAGAATTATATAATGGTTAAGGTTGGAAGGGACCTCTAGAGATCATCTAGTCCAACCTCCCTGCTCTAGCAGGGACCCATAGAGCATGTGGCACAGGGTGGCATACAGGTGGCAAGTTTCAAAGATTCCAAAGAAGATTCCACAACCTCCCTAGGCAGTCTGTTCCAGGGCTCTGGCACCCTCACAGGAAAGAAATTCTTTCTCATATGGAGACGGAACTGCCTGTATTTCAACTTACACTTATTACCCCTTGTCCTATCACTGGTCACAACTGAAAAGAGTTTGGCCCCTTCCGCCCTACATTCCCCCTTCATGTACTTATACATATTAATCAAATCCCCTCTCAGCCTTCTCCAGAGAAAACAGGCCCAACTCGTTCAGTCTCTCCTCATACAAGAGATGTTTTATTCCCTTAACCATCTTGGTTGCCCTCTGCTGGACCCTCTCTAGGAGCTCCACGTCCCTGTTATACTGGGGAGCCCAGAACTGCACACAGTACTCCAGGTGGGGCCTCACCAGAACTGAGTAGAAGGGCAGGATCGCCTCCCTTGACCTGCTGGCAACACTCCCCCTGATGCAGCTAGGATCCCATTGTCTTCCTGGCCATGAGGGCACCCTGCTGCCTCATGGCCAGCTGGTGTCAACTAGGACTCCCAGGTCCTTCTCTGTGGAGCTGCTTTCCAGCAGGTCAATCCTTGGAAACTTTAGATGATAATTGGAAATATTACTGTTACAAATGATTAGGCCACAGAATATTAAATTTTGTCCCCTTAACATTTTTTTCCATGACCTTCTTTTACTTCTTTACTTCTGCACAGTTTTTCTGCCGAAGTCGTAGGCATTTTTCTCCTTTCACATCCCACTACATGTAAGATAAGCAACTAATTATTTTTTTCTACCTTTTAAATATTCTCTTTTCTTCTTCTTCTTCCTAAGGTGAACATTCACAGCCTTCAGTTTTGTGAGCAGTCATGCAAACGTCTCTCAGTGCAATAAATTATTTTTGTTCCTCAAAATCTTGGCTCTTAGAAATTGCACTTCATTTGTGGCCTACCCAAACTCAAGAAATTTTCCAAATGAAATGCTAGGTAAATTATCTTAAGATTAAGTCAACCACTTATTAATCACCGAAAATATGTATTTGGGTGAAAGGCAGATATAGCAATCAATTATCTGCAAGGATGTCACTGTAAAGCACAAGCCCCAGCACAACATTTAGATGAATGCCAGTGATATCAAACTGTCACCCTTGCTAAAGCAGTAACATGCACTGCAGGTCCACATAGACAGCCTTTATTATTATTACCACCACGACTCAAAATGAGGCTAGGCCACATAACAAGAAACATTTTCCAAATCTGAATGATTCCCACTATTTACGGCTTTAACTCCCCTATCCTTTTTATTATTTCATTTCATTTCATTTCATTTCATTTCATTTCATTTCATTTCATTTCATTTTCTTCAGATACTTTACTTTGGTAGAGCCACCACCAGCCATGGCAACAATATCCCTCCATTCCTACACTTTCACCCAGAAAGCAACAAACTTGTCCTTCCTCATCAGAGTCTCCTGAGACCCTTAGTGAACTCTTTTTATTATCTTCCATCTTCAAGAGATTTTTAAGCCTACTGTAACACTAAAATATATTAAGCAGATAGAGCAATGCTGGAAATTTCACAAAAAAAAACCCCAAACTTTTGCTGTATGGAAACTTTTGATGTCAGGAAAAAAAAAAGAGGTGTGGGAAGATTTTTCCATCTCTAAGGCATTTGCAGCCACATCCTTCCTGTGGCAACACTTGCAAATCCTGGTCCAAGCTGTCATTAAATTAGACCCAGCTATGAGGACAGAAAAGCACTGGCAACACATAAATCCCAAAAGAAAACTGCTACTACCATACCATATATTATAAATTTGTGAGTTATATATCTCAGTTCTCTGCAACACACTCATTTGCAGCCAGCAAAGTGTGCATGTTGAGATGAGAATGTGCTTTATGTCACCAACATAACATTCATCATGTATTTTCTTAAGGGCAGTCAGTAAAATACAATTTTTTTATACAAAGGGGCTGAGGCAATTCAATCAATGGTTATGCCGGCACATACCATAAAACTTGTCAAATGACATACATGCTTCACTTTGTGCAATAAACTATCTTTTATGACATTATTATCATTCATATGCACTAGGGGGTCAAAAAACAAAAATGATGACAAAGAGGTGCAGGAGTCAACATTTTCTTTAATAAAGTATAACTGCCATTAATCTTATTAGGTCAGCAACTAGTACCTCCCCAAAGCACTGATGCAATAAATTACTTGTCTTCCTTCCTACAGAATTTACTGAGAATAAATCAGTGTCACAATTTATCTGATTGCATTTCACATTTCAAATCTATATTATATTTATACTATTCTCACCAGATCTCACGTCCATCAATGCCTAAAATGCTTGTTCATGTTCTTCCTCCAAAATCAGAATGTAATTTTTCAATCCCTTCATACTTTTCCTCCCTATTTTGTCATTCTATATATAAACATAATATATTTAAATCTCTAAGTTACACAGTAGTCCCTAATAGCATACTTCTGTGAGTCCTTAAAGAATACTGTTACCAAAGAAACATATAAAACATTTTTGCATAAATAAAGACATTCATGGCCTATTTTTAAAATCTCTAGTATTGTAGATGCAAATAAACACATGAAAATTTGATAAATCACTTACTGATTACTGATTACAATAATCACTTATTGATTACACTTACTGATTACACTTATTGATTTGTCGTAGCACGGGAAGACTTGGACACTCAATATGAGTTATCAGCAGGCTTCGTTTATTAAAGGCTCTAGTACATTTTTATACAGTAAGCCGCTCTCCCAACCAATCACAACTCCACACGCTCATCCCTCATTACTATCCCGCCACTTGTCTCCAGGCTACATCCAGTCATTGGGCTGCAGTACGACCATGAAGCCGATTGGATAGTTCTGATATAATCCTTCTACTTCAGCGATTTACTGTATCTACTTGTTCTGCATCAACAGCTTATTGTTCTTTTTGTCCTTCATCAGCAGCTTACTGCACACACTTGTTAAGGATACCAACATTGATTTGATAAATCAATACTTGTTTTGGTGATATTTGCATCATTCCTGCAGCTATGTAAGTTTTTTTCCTTCTCCTGCATTACAAGGGACCAGTGTTCAAGACAGCAAAGAGATGATTATAATAGAAATAAAAAGTTTATTATTCAAAAACCAACAAAAACGTTTTGTTTTGAGGAATCTACCTTTATGAATTTCTTACATTCTCAATAAACATAATTCTGAAAACTACTACCAGCATGAATTGTAAACTTTGGAGTACAATAAATCATGAGTGTAACAGTGGTTTCACAGCTTAAGCATGAAAAATTATGTCAACCAAATAATATAAATAGATTGAAAATAGTGCCAGACACAACAAAGATCCCTGCAGAATAATAGTTATCATTTTAAAGGGCAGAGATGCATTATTTCTGCTGGAGGCAGAAATCTGAAAGTGATCTGTCAATATAAAAAACAAATAAGAAATATTGTTATTTTTCCCCTCTCTATCAAAAGCTGGTTGAAACAATTGCCACTGAACTAGTGACAAATTATCCTGCAGGGATATGTCAGCAGTGGGTTTTGAACCTGAGACCTCTTCTTCCGAAAAAATGATGTTTTAATTTTTGAGATTAAAAAGTCTGTAGACAAAAACATGTGTCTATACATATACTTAGAGTCAGCAACATTACAACTTGGAATGCTTTTGTAAAATAAGAGACACAATGAGATAATCCCTTGAGCTTGGGATGCAGACACCAAATAATTGGCTTTCATTATATCCAGCACTGAAAAAGAGCAATATGTGTATACCTGCAAGGGATAGTTCTTAGCAATCATACCTGGGTGAGGGAAGGTCTGAATAAAAGAAGGAACTGAGAGCTGGTGACTAAAGGGAAAATATTCTCCTTTAGGATGCTTTTACTTCACCTGATGTAGCAGGACAACATGAAATGCAAGATATGTATGTATTCATGTATGGAAAATTTTGCCACCCTAAAGCACAGGCCCATATACTGAAAACCTGTAGGATCTACTCTGTGCCAGCCAGCACCATTCCCATTAGCTAGGGCAGTAGGTCAGCAAGAATGGAAGGAACTCTGATGGAAGGAACTTAAACAATAACACTAGCAAAACTTTTTTCATAGAATCATAGAATGGTTGAGGTTGGAAGGGACCCCAGAGGTCATGTTCTCCAACCTCCCTGCTCACGCAGGGTCACCTAGAGCATGTGGCACAGGGCTGCGTCCAAGCGGGTTTTATAGATCTCCAAAGAAGGAGACTCCACAACCTCTCTGGGCAGCCTGTTCCAGGGCTCTGTCACCCTCACTGTCAAAAAGTGTTTCCTTAAGTTCCTGTGGAACTTTTGGTGCCTCAGCTTGTGGCTGTTTCCTCTAGTCCTATCGCTGTCTACCACAGAAAAGAGGCTGGTCCCCTCCTCCTCATTCCCTCCCTTGAGGTATTGACACTGATCAGGTCCCCCCTCAGCCTTCTCTTCTCCAGGCTGAACAGGCCCAGCTCCCTCAGCCTTTCCTCAGAGGGCAGATGTTCCAGGCCCCTGATCATCCTCGTAGCCCTGCGCTGGACTCTCTCCAGCAGCTCCACATCCCTCTTGTCCTGGGGAGCCCAGAACTGGACACAGTACTCCAGATGTGGCCTTACCAGGGCTGTGTATAGGGGGACCATCACCTCTGTCAACCTGCTGGAGACGCTCTTCTTAATGCACCCCAGGATCCCGTTGGCCTTCTTGGCCACCAGGGCACACTGCTGCCTCATGGTCATCTTGTCTTCCACCATGACGCCCAGGTCCCTCTCTGTGGGGCTGCTCTCCAGCAGGTCCACCCCTAATCTGTAATGGTGTCCGGGGTTATTCCTCCCCAAGTGCAGGACCCTGCACTTGCCCTTGTTGAACTTTATGAGGTTTCTAGCCGCCCAGTCATCCAGTCTGTCCAGGTCCCTCTGGATGGCAGCACAGCCCTCAGGGCTATCAGTTACTCCTCCCAGTTTGGTATCATCGGCAAACTTGCTGAGGGAGCACTCCATCCCTTCACCCAGGCCGTTAATGAATAAGTTGAACAGGACTGGACTGAGGACCGATGCCTGGGGAGATTAATTATTTTTTTTTAAATTATTGTAAATCTCCCTGCCTTTATTACTAAATATTAAGAATATTTTCATTTCATATGCAGTGCCAAAAAAAAATCTCCATTAATTCTGTCAGTCTTTTGTGGCCTAGCCTTCCAAAACTGTTGTTCTCCAAGCAAAATAAAGACATATGCAATATGAAAAATAAAAAAAAGGATGTAGAAAATACCCAACAAATGTAATAGACAGAAAATGCAATTAATATGGTTAATATTAGTTAATGGCTAATGGTTAATATTAATATACAGCTGAAATGTTCCTCTTAGCAGACCACGGAAATGATGTAACTGCAAAATTATCAATTTGAAAACCTGTGCCAGGGAGTATTTCATATACATATAAATAAATAAAATATATAAAGGCAGATTGTTGAAGCTACTGGATGATGTATGATAAAATAATCATACATTAATTAAGCATAATTATCATTTAAAAAATAGGCATGATTTGGATGTTAATTAATTCTCGCTTCCCTTATCTTACCAGAGCATATGTGGCATGTCTAACAGCAAAAGATGTTATACTGAAATGTCCTTTGGAAGGAAATACAAAAAAAGTCACACACCCATGCTCAAAGATGTTTCCTAAATATGTTGTCTATAATGAGAGCTCAAAAATTGTTACATTCTGAATAATGATAAATGTATATGGAAAAGCACAGGGACTCCAGGCTTTAAGGAATCAAAGGAAAACCTGTCTATTCAGTCCCAGATACTGTTCTTATGGATGTACCCTGTAAAGCTTTCATCTTATCTCTTTCTTTAAAAGCCATTTCTATTGTTGCCCTTTACACTGTCTGTCACAATAGAATAATGTTCACTAGGAAGTCAAAATTCATGAAGCATTTACACTTTCTCTGAAAAAAAAAAAAAAAAGAGATGAAATTAATGGCCTTCCTTGAACATTATCTTGTACTTTCTCAGGCCACATTTGGAAAGACTTTTCAAAAATTGAAAAAATATTATAAAAATATTATAAAGCAAAAATATACATATATAATATAAATAATAAAATAATATATAATAATAATATATAATATTATATAATTATATAATATAATTTCACATAATTATATGATATATGATATATAATATAATATATAATATATAATATATAATATGTGATATGTGATATGTGATATGTGATATATGATATATGATATATGATATATGATATATATATAATAATAATTTAAAAAATATTATAAAACAAATCCCCTTACCTTCTGGATGGAAGGAAGGAAGGAAGGAAGGAAGGAAGGAAGGAAGGAAGGAAGGAAGGAAG